>NW_028229765.1:0-87573 GCF_053477565.2 Lygodium microphyllum | reverse complement strand
AAATTCAATTCTTTGTAAACTTCATAGTCATGAAGGGAGTGGATTATGATATCCTACTAGGCAAACCTCAGATGAGAAATGCCCGAGTGATAGAGGATTGGGTAAACGACCTAGTATTCTTAACTCAAAGGCCAAAAGTGATTATGGACCTCAAACTAAGTACATTCCTTGTCTTGAGGATGAGTGCAATTGGATGCATGTGTTTACAACCATTGATCTCCCATTATTGGATGATAAGGATAAATATACGTAAGTTGTAGACTCAGCTACTAGCAAACCTAACAAAGCCACAACTTCTAACCTACCCACACTGCCCCTATGCATGATGGGCAGGAGTTTCATCAACCAATTGATACCAATTATCTATCATATTCCAACTAAAAAATTGGAACTTCATAGAATCCTCGAGTACCTGTGAAGTGAGCTAGTTGGCAACCCAATTTCAAACTTAAAGCCCCTCAAGGATCTCATGGAGAGTAAGGAGTGGCAATCGTCGCAAACACGGATCTAGAGCATGGCAAAAGCTATGGAGGATGGAAGATGAATATACAACTCATGATGACATATACTTAAATAGGCTAACTATTACACAAGTGAATTAGGTTCCAAGATAGATTAGTTTGGACTCATAAATACATTCTTGTGTAAGATGACAATGACACAGACAGTGACTCAAATTGATAGTTCCATTACCTTGTTATGGGTGTCAACCAAGCACATGCTTTTATAGATTTTTGGATAGTACCACTCTCCTCACTGTGCATATGGGATTTTGAACATCTCTTCCTAGAGCATACATCATTTGTCTATCTTCTAGCCTCTTTAGGGCATACATCTAGCCTCTATGGGCAAGCACCATTTGCTATTCTCAATAGCAATGGACTAAGGTGCATGGCTTAAACCTATTATACAACTAGGCTCTCATTACAAGTGAGAAAAAACTTTAGAACATGAACCCTTAAAGAAATATAGTCTAAGTATGAGGATTCTAATGATGAGTACGAAGACCACTGTTTCGTTAGTGAGGAAAGTAAACAGGAAGTGGAGACCAAAGAATATGACATAGATGGAAGAGTGATAAAGCAAAAATCTCAAGAGGTCAATGCTTTTAGAATGAATAAAGGCATTGTCAAGGTAGAGTGCGATTGAATATGGCTAGAATACCTAGAGATAGTAGATTATGAGCAAGCGGCATTAGTAGATCTATTTCTTTCAAGGAAATAGTAGAAAACCTTCTTCACAGATCATCAAGCAACATTTCCTTATCTTCTGGAAAAACTCTATGCAATAGATGCATTTATGGATGGTTACTTTTTTTTTTGGAATTTAAATTCTCTATGGTAGTACGCAAAGGCAAACATCACTAGATGGTAGATCATTTGTCTCGCATATCTACGGGTGAAGCGACTAGATACAGCATAATTGATGATCTACTAGATGCATATCATGTTGGAATGTCTAGCAAATGAGACTTGCTTAGAGCAGACCTCACACCACATTGGGTGGATAATATAGTCCACATCTTAGAGAATGGATTGTGTGACCTATTAGTTGATTATTGGTCAATTATATCAGCTAGGACATGATGGAATTTTAAAAAGATGTGTTTATGAAAATGAAAGGCAAGATGTGCTCACAAAAGCATACATGGTGGGATTATTGGAGAACATTTTAGTGGAGACACCATGGCATGCAAGGTGCTCCAATCTCAACTATGGTGGCCTATGTGATTCTGTGATGTAGATAAGTTTGTGAAACACTATGATGAGTACCAATAGACCAAAGTCCCCTTTTTTAAAAACAAAATTGAGTTGACCCCAATGATCACACGCCAACCATTTGAGAAATGGGGAATTGACTTTATTGTTCCAACCAGCCCTACGACATAGTATTCACAAGCCAAGCACATCATTGTTGCCATAAACTATCTCATCAGGTTGGTGGAAGCTCAAGCAACTCACAAAAATGATGCCAAGACCATGGCTAAGTTTCTTTGGGAGTAAGTAATCTCATGGTTTGGTTGTCCCATAGAGTTGCTTAATAATCAAGTCACACACTTCATCAATGAAGTGATTGCTCACTTATTATCCATCTTCTTGATAATCCACAAAAAATCCCCACTATATTATTCTCAAGCTAATGGTCAAGTTGAATCCACAAACAAGATCTTAGTGAATAGCGCTAACAAAGGTATTCTCTCTGCTTCACGTAGTGAGACTAGGACAAAAAGCTCATGGAAGCTTTATGGGAATATAGGATGGCCTACAAAAATGACATAGGACAAACCCCATTTAAATTGACCTACGGAATTGAAGCGATTATAATGGTGGAATTCTTTGTTCCAAGTTTTAGAATTGTAGTCTAGGAGAGATGGGAGGGCAAAGAAGCAAGAACCAATCATTTGGTAGAGTTAGAACGTCTATCTGAGATTCATCTCATTGCAATCCATGCCTTAATCTGTAAGAAGGAATGACACAAGAGTTGGTTTGACAAGCACATCAAATAAGGAGACTTCGAGCAAGGAGACCTAGTCTTTTTGTACTCTATTAAGGGACACAAGTAGAAGATGAAATTCAGGGCATTGGGACCTTTTAAGGTTCGCAACATTAATAGAATAGGTAATGTAAAACTTCAAATCTCAGAGGGGGAGGGTAGGGGTGATGTAGGCCTTTCTTGCTAAAAGAGGAAAAATGAAAATGGGTATCACTCCATTCCCTAGGTGATTGGAGAAGCCCATGGATCCCATAAAAGAGTATGATTTTGGGAAGGACTTGGATACCTTCCATCCTGATTTGACTTTCCAATAACTATTGATGCTCTCACTAGTTGCAGAAAGAGATTCAAAAGCATTCTCAAGTGATGATGTGGCCTAAGAATTTCCAACCATATAACAATTACCAAAAATAATAATGCCCTAGGGCATGTGAAAGAAGTGGACATGGCCAACACCTTCCTGGATCTTGGCACTTCAAAGAGACTAGTGTCTCTATAGAAGGCTGCTTCATTGCAAGTGTATTGATAAATGGAGGCTCTTCAGTGAACATGTGATGGATGTGATTATGAAAGATCTAGGCCTACAAGCCATGCAAAACTACTCAGTGACTCATTAGACTCGCTGATCAAGGCTTGTGAATCCCATAAAAGAGTATGATTTGGTGAAGGAATTGGATACCTTCCACCTTGATTTGACGCTCTGATAACTTTTGATGCTCTCACCCAGTTTTAGAAAGATTTTCAAAAGTATTCTTGTATGAAGATGGGACCTAAGAATCACCAACCCTACAACAATTACCAAAACAATAAGGCCCCAAAGCATGTGAAAGAAGTGGAGGTAGCCAAGGCCTTCCTGGATCCTAGCACTTCACAGACTAGTCTTTGAATACAAGGCTACTTCATTGCAACGAATGTGACGATGAAAGATCCAGGATACATCCTTAGAATATGAGTCCTCAAGTCAAGAAGTGAATATCACACAACTCACATCAAAGACAATCCTCATACCATTTCAACATCCAGAATGACCTACAAAGTTGTAGAAAAAAGAAGAGAAAGATGGCTCTAGTGGAGCATCAGAGGAAGAAGCTACTCCCTTGAAGGAGCCTGACATGTATCCAAAAGCAATCCGTGGAACCTTCATCAAAGAGATAGAAGGTCAAAAGCAATTTACTTTTATTGATGCAGATGGCATAGAAAGAAATCTCAAAGTGGATAGTAGCCCTATAGAAGAGGAGCTATTAATTCTTTATATCTTATTGAAGGAGAATTTGGTTGTCTTTGCTTGATCTTACGAAGACTTAAAGGGTATTGATCCCATTATATGTCAACATCAGATCAACCTAGAACCTACTACCAAGCTTGTACACGAAAATGTTAAAGACATATGAATCCCAATTATTTTACCTTAGTCAGGACAACAGAGTTGGTGAAGCTCTTGGAAGCTGAATTTATCTACCTAGTGGCCAACAGTGAATGGGTTTCGTGCATTGTGGTTGTACCTAAGAAGAATGGAAAGTTGAAGCTCTTGGAAGCTGAATTTATCTACCTAGTGGCCAACAATGAATGGGTTTCATGCATTGTGGTTGTACCTAAGAAGAATGGAAAGTTGTGTATTTGTGTGGACTTCCAAAAGCTAAATTCCAAAATAAAGAAATATCATTTCTCCCCTTTCCCACTGCCTCCTCCTTCTCTTCCAGCCCCCCTTCCCCACCCCCACCCCCTATAAGACCCCCTTCCCATCCTCTACCCCCCCGAACCCCATAACCCCCCCTTTAGCCCCTTTTCCCTACCCACCCACCTCAATCATGTAACCCCTCTAAGCCCCCTTTCCACCCTTCTCCATTGCACCTCCTACTATGCAAATCCCATGTAGGCCCCTATTCCTTTGCACCTATCCTTACTCATTTGCCCCCGTGCATCTCCGACACCCTTCCCGTTGGTGCCCCTTCACCATCCCTCGTGATGATTCATGTTTGCATGTTTGTGGTGGTTCCTATGGATTCTTTTCTACATGTTATTGGCTCATGGTGGTTCACATACATGTTTTTGCATGCATGCAAGTGGATTTTTGCTGATTGCCATTCATGTGTGTGAGGACGTGTCTCTTATTTTGTCCATACCATGGAGCTTAGAGCTATTGTTCACATGCAGTCATATGAGAATCCATCTTTTTTTGCCAATAACCAATTTCAAAAATATATATGTTCTTTTAAACTTCAAATAAAAACTTAAATTCACATAAAAATATTTAAAGATTCAAAATACCTCTAATAAAAAGTCAAAAAATCATGAAAAATAAAAAAATGACTAATGATCAATCTTTTTCTCTCCAAGTTTTGTAAGCTAAAACTTATATTTAAAATTTAGAAAATCCTTGAAAAATCAAATAAAAGCTTGAAAATCGTCATAAAATTATTAAAAAAATAAAAATACTAAATACTAAATAAATTCAATAAACATACATCCAATATATTCTTTTATTTTCTTAAATTTTTGTTGAAATCAAAATTATTATGAAAAAAATAAATCCAATAAAACCAACCAAAAACAAACATAAAAATTCACCTACACAAATTCATACATTTGTGTCTATATCACTTTTTATTTTGGTCATTGTGATTAACCAAGGTCCTTTTTATTTATTCTTCTAGGAGGTTGAATAGCTTCTAGTTACCTATCTCTTTGTTTCTTTCATGGATTTTTGGCTATTGTAGGAGTTAAGGAGCCGTGTCCTTGTCGATATTTTCTTATAAAACCTTGTGCATGTTCCACATATCGTAAGATTCTTTTCTTCTTCTCTTTTGCATGTGTATCCTTAAATAAAATTAACTTGTAATTAAAATAAACCCAATGTTGTGTCATAAAATAAATAGATTGCATTCTCTAAATTCTAGTTAAAATCAACCCGATCCATAATTGTAAAAAGAACCCCCGTTGTTGCATGAGCACATTACACTCTAACTCCACTTAATTTTTAAAAATTTAATTAAATCCTTTGCCGTCACATATGCACAAGCACACATGCTACAGACATAATAGAGTGCAATGAAAAAAAAAATATCCGGGTGGAAGTGCACGATACGGTTGTTGGATCTAAACACAGTTCTATTGATCGGGGGGTACGTTCACATGGAAAAGTAGTAAAACTACATAAGAAAATATTAAAAAATTTAATAACAAGAAATTCGCGTGTTGGAAGGGGAGGCAAGAAAAAGAAAAAAGGTCCATTTTGATGAGTCGTAGGGGCTATGAAGTTAGAATACAATTTTGAGGAGAAAAGAGAAAGAATAAAAATACATTAGAAAAATTCTCACAAACATGCAAAAAGTAATAACAATCAATCTGTGCTTTGGAATCACATGTTATCAAAAGAAAAAATGTCTAGAGAAAGGGAAATATTAGGGCTATTACGTCAAATCTCTGTGATTTCAAAAGGGCATATTCGCATGGAAATACATCCAATTCACATAAAATTATTTAAAAATTAATAACTTATGAACCGTTACTTGAAAAAAAGGGTTGTAAAAGGGAGAAGTAGCAAGGTCAAAGGACCAAATATGACTATGACATTAGATTTTAGTTTTGATAAACATAGGATGTGTTCACTTCGAAAATACACAAAATAAAAAAAAGAGTAAAAAAAAGAAAAGGGGAAAACTTGTGTGAGTGTAGAGTGTAACATCATGGATGGGTGGGGCAAGGATCCCAATAGGGTTTAGAAAAGAAAAATTCTCAATCGATCAAGTGTAAAGGATGTTCGCATGGGTTTATGCAAGATGGATGTGTAGGGATGCGTCCCCACACTTATGAGCTTACCAAATCAAGTGAAGACTATCGATAGGGACTATGCATTAGTGTATCCTATCCTATTTGGAATAAGTGCGAGAGGAAATTCAAGGAGCCTTGTAGCATAGTGCACAAAATAGAATTGTGCATCCTATTGTGATTGCAGAAGCTTGCCCTTTATGTGTAGAGAGAAACAAGAGTGTCCTATTGAGAGGTCATTGTAGTGTCTTGAGATTAAAGTGATTGCAGGGACACCAGAGACAGTACAATGACCTCTTACGGAAGACTCAAGTGATAATGATGGTAGTTTGCCTTGAGAGGTCATTGTAATGTCTCTAGTGTCTCTTCATATCAGACTTACCTCTTGGGAAGTGTATCCATGATGACCAAGAGAGGATTGAGTGTGATTCTTTGTTGTTCTCATGTAATATTGAGAGAAAGCATGTGTGACAGAGATACTATTTGAGAGATAGTCAATTTCTATGAAGAAACATTGTATCTGCATGAGAGAGATTGAGAGAAAGACTATGAAGATGATAAAATATGAATATTGTGTGATGAATTCCATTCAAAGTTGAGAATTTTTTTTTGTTTCTTTGGTCCTTTGGTGGTTTCTATGAACAATATGAATAATACGTTAAAGTTTTGTTGTGATAAATCTGTGGGATTTTCATTATGCAATGCACATATAAAGTTTCTTTGTTATTGGTATTATTTTTTCTTCAATGTGTGGTTTCTAGAGCATAAAGAACATGCTTGTTGATGTGACAATATAGATATCTTGTAGTAGTTTCCCCATTTTCTTGGTGCTCCTCTTGAGGCTCCAAATTGATCTTATGAAATTTCCTCTTGAGGCTCCAAATTAATCTTATGAAATTTAAGAGGCTTGGTAGCCAAGTGAGGCCTAGACAACCATGTTTGGGTCTTAGATACTAATGTTCACTTGATGGGATGCTTTGCCCTTATCAAAAACTAAAATCCACACAAGATTTAGCATGTTCTCTCATGCGATAAAACAAGGTGATGGTTTGTGGAGGAGATAGTAAACTTTGAACTTAGTCCACAACTAAAAGAAGATACCCTTGGTAGAAAAGCTAAATTAGGTGAATAACCTAGGGCACAAAAAACACCACAAGTTGCACAAAGCTGGAACAACACCATCATAAATAGTGAATAGGTGCTACTAAAAGCCATTATAGATAACAACATTCACGTCAACACACATGTGCTTTATCACCTCCTCACCTACAATAAAGTCACCACTAGTTGAGTTAAATTCTCAAAGTGGTTATTCAAAGATATCATAATGGGGAATATTGTCAATCAAGGCTTAAATTCCCTCTTTCTCAAATGTGTAACTGAATCCTTAAACCAAGGCAAAAAAAGAACCTCTTGAAAGTCCCTAATCAGAAATTGAATTGCACAAAGGTGCATAATAGCATTATCAACTATGATAGTATATTGACACAAGTTATCATAGTTGATATGGGTGTATCCTTGCAAGATATTATGCCTCCCAAATTCCTAGCTTGGCCATCGAAACCATTATCACAAGAGACTATATGAGAGCCTAGCACCCAAGAAAAGGAGAAGAGACATAAGGTTGAGACAAAAAACCCAAATCCTATTAATAAGCTAGAGAAAAGAAAGAAGAAAAATAGAGAGGAGATTAAACTTAGCTCATCATCTTCATCTCAGAAGAATCAAACAAAGGAGAAATAAACGAACAATGAATGATCTTAAGAGTTGCAATTAGAAGATCAAGGAAGGAGTTGAAAAAGCTAGAAGCTAGAATGAAATAAAGCTAAGAGAAAACTTAGAAACATGAGAGGGTAGTTAAGGCCTTCCTTGAGGAGGCCTTGCACAAAAAGGATCAATAGATCTATTAATAGCTAGTGTAGACCTTGACCCAAAAAGGAGAGTCACTCAAAGACAATGCCTTAAAAGATTCACCATTATCTAATTCACATCAACTATTCACAAATTAATGACTAAGGTAGGAAATGTGAAAGCATAGATAAATGAGATGATGAAGGAACACAACATCAAGTTTGGATAATAGAACACAACTATAAGCATCGTTCAAAAGCACCCATGAAAAACTTATAGGAGAATCAAGTGCAAGTGATAGGGTGCAAGCTTTGGAAAAATTAGAAAAGATAAGGTGGAAGCCATAGCAGCTAGGCAAGACCTGTAACAAAGACTAGATGAAATTTAAGATGTTTATAGAAAGTTTATGCTTGCATTAGAAGAGAAAATAATAGACCTTCAATCATAGATCAATGAAAAAGACCTAGAGTTATAGGAGAAGAATCATAATATTTGACAGAAATATGAGATAATTAGTGCTAATAAGGAGCAAGACATAGACATACTCTACAAGGAGATCTAGACATGAACTAGAAATGGATGTAGATTTCTCTATAGTTCAATCAGGATAAAGCTAAGCTAAGATTTTATAAAATGAAAATATTGTAGCATCAATAGGCACAAAGCTCTCCAATTATCTATATGCAAAATTGTATAGTGAAAGCCAACACAAAGTTCAATTTGAGGCTTATAAGTTTGTCATGGCTAAGTAGTAGGAGCTTTTCAAGGAACCAACATTAGTAACCCATACGCTACACACTTGTGATCTAGAGAAGCTCAAGGCTCAATTAGGATAGATCTTAAACACCTTGGAAATCATGGGGAAAATCAAAGAGGTTTCCCTACTAAATGAAGAGTTGACCAATGATTACTTATGGATGATATTTTTGTAAATATTAAGTAAGAGTTGGGCTCACTATTTTGCAATGTATAATATCGCCTAGAGTTAGTGAGAAGACCACAATAGATATGAGGATTGTAGGAAACCTCATTCTTTTTTATATAGATAAGGTCTAATTAAGCTAAGTTGCGTGCATAGATTGAGAGACGGACTAGTCAAGAGAAACAAAAAGGGATGGGCTATGTAATCGAGGAACTATGAAGGAGAAGCTTCTTCTCTTGATCTTTTTCTCTTCTAAATTCTCTTGGTAATGTGGAGCTTAACATAATAACATTGAATCAAGAGCTTTGCATGCAAGGATCATGCATTTGACTCATGAGACCATCCACCACTCCCTTTGTTATAGTGAACTACAATGAGAAAGTGAGTGATCGATTAGCCTACCGTAAATGTTGAGTCCTTTCTTATTTCTTTGATTTCATGGGATTGAGAGAAACGGAGAGGCTTGATGGCTTAGAGCTAGAGTACAAGCCAACTAAGTGACAGGTAATTTAGTTACAATAAAAACAAGCTCTTAAATCAACAAGAGTATCTATCCAATGTCTCATTATTGAGATTTTGTTGAGGTAAAAAATTTGGTCTCTTAAAACTAATAGTATGTATCTTAGAGTGAGCAACTCATAAGATTAAGAGATCAATTACTAATTAACATATACATCTCAACACAAAATATCTCCCACTTCAAGATATATACCCTTGTCCCTACAAAATAGAACCAAAATATTAGGCTCTATAAGAACTTAAAAATAGGACATTGGACAAAGATTCCTTTTGTTTCAAGATCTCGACACACCTAGAAATTAATATGTTTTACCCAATTGGCTCCTAATCTTTCTTTGAACCATCTAAGAACTCCCTCAATCCTCATGTAGAAATAAAGTTAGAGATTTAAATCCATAGTAAAGTCATCTACTTTACTTTCATTATACTATAGTCAAAATTATAGAAGACTCATGAATGGTCTCATGATTCATGCACTACACTTCAAGTTGTTGCATCTAATCCTCTATATGTGTACCCTTATAGCTCCACTACCAATAGAAGAAGAGAAGAATAAAGGGATGGAGAAGAGCTTCTAGGAATTGGTTCCCCCCCCCCCCCCACGCACACACACACATAATACCTCACACTCAACATCTTATTCTTCGAGCTATTGAAGTAAGAGGGAAAGAAGAGACGAGAATAATAGATAAGATGAGCTTCACCCTCACTCAATCTCTTCACTTAGGCTTAATTTCACATTGGTTGGTTGCAATTGGGGTTGACCCATAGTGGTCCAGTGTTCATGCATTAAGATATTTGAGTCAGATCCCTCATCAATTAGCGCATCAAGGGTGTATGTCTTTTTGGTGGTTATGGTTATTCACATGTAGGCTAGTGCTACTACTTCCTCATCCTCCTCCTCTAGTTCAGTGATGGTTGTAACCCTAACATTTGACAGTGGTTCTGTCATTGTTGGTTCATGAAGTGGATGTAATCGAGGGTAATACTTTTATACGATGCGACTTCTATTGAAAAAACCTATACCCTCTCCTTCTAGGGTTTTGAGTTCCACATTCCTCGTTCTATTGATTGTGAATCTTGAAAGGTCTCAATCCCCTAAATTTCATTTTTTGCTTGTGTCTCTTGACATAGTAGAGAAAGACTAGGTCTCCTTGTCCAAATTCTTGTTGTATGACGTGTTTGTCAAACTAAATCTTATGTCATGCCTTTTCACATATTAGAGAATGGGTTGCAATGAGATGAGTCTCAGATAGGCATTCCAACTCAACCAACCAATTCTCCATGCTTCTTGACCCTCCATCACTCTTGGATCGCAATTCTCAAGCTTGGAACAAAGAACTCTTTTGGTAGAATAGGCCAGCAGACCTAAACTACACAATTGGTTTTGAGAGCTAGTTGATGTGACTTCCACGAAAGCCACATTTGGATGCAATGCAGCACATATTGTGCTATGTCAAGTTTACAATTGGACTATCTCTTCTTCTATGGTTTAGGTGTACCACTGGACTTGTATAGTTATATAGGTGCAAATTGGGCTATTTCAGATAGAAGATCTACTAGTGGTTTTATGTTTTCCTTTGATAGTTGTGCTATTACTTGGAGCAACAAGAAATAAACTCCCATGTGTTATTATCCATAAGTGTAGCCATTTCTTCATCCATAACACCAATCCCATTACTCATTACCCATTGCATCCTCATAACAAGTGGATTTCACATCATGCGCAACCTTAGCTATGTATGCATAGTGATGAGCTATATAGCTATCATACGTCATTGATCACTATGTTGGTTTTCTCACTCTACTTGACTTGCATGGACGTGGATCACTACTAGGTGCTTTAGCATCCTCTTGTGTCTTTTGCACATGAGATATCTTAATAGATGAAATCCCAAACTCCTCATCCAAGCTTTGCTCACAAAGTCATGATTCCAAATCAACATAAAAACAAGAGAAATCTGATGGTACATTTGTCACAATAGGTGACTCTCCAACTATCTCTTTACATTTTTTTGATATCTAAGAAGTACTTAGAGGATTAATCTATGAGCTCAATCTGCCACTCCAAGGTCTATCAACATAATCATGAGTAGGAGACTCTTGTGGTCCACTCATTGTTTGTGAACACTGACCTATTTTTTGCAGAGCCACACTCTCATGCTCATCAATCCCACCTGTATTCTATACATTATTGTACTAGATACTCATTTCATATATAACAAAATCTGTGCTAATTTTTAGTTCATGTGTAATAGGGTTATAGTATCTATATCCCTTCTACTCAAGAGCATATCCAATAAATAAACATATTTTTTACTTTGGGATCCAATTTACTAAGCAACTCATTAGGAATATGCACATAAGAAATACATCCAAGTACTTTCAAATGGGATATATTTGGCTTTCTACCCATAAACTTCTCTTCAAGTATCGTACCATGTATAACAATAGTGGGTATTGTGTTCATAATGTATATAGTAGTACCAACTGCTTTAGTACAATAGTAATGAGGCAAGTTGTTTTTAAATACCAATGCACGAGCCCCCTTTGCAATATGTCTATGTATACTATTTATTTTTTTAAAAATCAAAAAACTCATTGGAGAGATATTCTCCCTCTCTATCCAATCTTAGGCATTTAATATGTAACCCTATCTCCTTCTTAACCAAATCCTTAAAGCTTGTAAAGTAAGTGAACACATTACTTTTATAAAGCATAAACTAAATCCATACTTTGCGAGTATGATCATCAATGAAGGAAATATAATACATGCAACCACTCAAAGTAGTAGTCTTTGTAGGACCCCACATATCAGAATGTATCAATGCTAGTGGCGTCTTGCATACATGTGTTTCATGTAGAAATGTGTGCCTTACTTGATTTCAAAGTTGACATGCTTCACATACTTTATGCATTCCATCAACTCTAAACTTAGAAAAGCCATCCACAATCTATTTTGAGTGCATGTCTTTCAACCGTTACACATTCACATGGCCAATTCTCTTATGCTAAATTTCAATATCAGCCACAACACTTGAACCTTGTGGAGACATGGCACCATCCATTTTAGATTAAACAATTTGCTAGCACATTTTTGTTTTGCAATCAAATTACAATCATTTTTGAGATCTTTTATATAAAAACCATCAAATGTGAATTAAACTTGCAATCCTTGTTCTACCACATCTGACCAACATAAACCATTTTTTTTGTAATATCTAGACATATAGTGCATCAGCCAAGTACTTAGTTTTACCATCTTGCATACTCAAAGGAACATTTTGAACATGAGTAATGGGATGAGTTGTATTATCCCCTGTTGCCACATACCTTGGAGACTTTGGACTACA
The DNA here is from genome assembly GCF_053477565.2 of Lygodium microphyllum. NCBI lineage: Eukaryota > Viridiplantae > Streptophyta > Polypodiopsida > Schizaeales > Lygodiaceae > Lygodium > Lygodium microphyllum. Next base: position 74,667 of record NW_028229765.1, on the reverse strand, counting down.
CATCTCTCTAAACCACTCTCCATAAGAATTCATGTGATTAGAATAGCCTGAATCTACATAAGATACATCATTCTTTGACAAACCATTAGTAGTTATAGTATTCATAAAGTGATGTATGACAAATAACTATTCACTTTTGTCATCATTGTTTCTACTTGTTGGATGCATAATTGTTTTGCTGCTTTTTTCTATTTCTAATTTTAGCCTTCTTTTTGAAGTAATTTTTAGAAATGTAGCCTTTTTGACCACAATGCAAGTACTTTATGCTATTATTAGAAATTTGTTGCCTATTAGAATCTCTAACTTGGTCTCTTTGACTATGACTTTCTCGAGAGTGTCCTCCTCTATTTTGTTGTGTATCTTAATTTTGACCACGGCCACCACCTTGGCCTTTGCCATGATCTTTACCTCTGTTAGTAGAGTAAATCACCTATGCATACTTATTCTTACTTTGAGAGGAAGACAAATCCAAGCCAAGGTTCTTCTCGTCAAGTATCAACATGGAAATAAAGTCTAAAAAAATAGTGTAATATTCCTTGCCTGCGAGGCATAGGAACCCCCCCTTTGAAGCTAATTCAAAAAAAATTTATCTTTTCCCCCTTGTTGCCCTGAACAGGTGGTCGGGGGGGGGGGGGGGGGGGGGGGGGGAGAAGAGGAAATAGAAGAGGATGTGGTAGGGAGAGAGGATGACGATGTGGAGAAGGCGATGCCGACGAGGCAGATGGGGAGGAAGTTGACGATGTGGTGGAGGTAGATGGAGATGACAATGAGAGAGAAGGTGATGATAACGTGGACAATAACCATGATGGCGAGGAGCACATGTGTGCTACCTTTCCCCCCTCCCTCCAAATAACACTCCTCCCCCCTTAAGCGAAGGGGATAGCCACTTCTTCTTTCCCCCTGCTGCTACGGGCTGAGAGAGAGAGAGAGAGAGAGAGAGAGAGAGAGAGAGAGAGAGAGAGAGAGAGAGAGAGAGAGAGAGAGAGAGAGAGAGAGAGAGAGAGAGAGAGAGAGAGAGAGAGAGAGAGAGAAGAAGAAGAAGAAGAAGAAGAAGAAGAAGAAGAAAGAGAGGTGAGAAGAACAACAGAATCTTTTATTTTCCATGATACATTTACGGGCCTATAGGACACATCTCTGTAATTGAATCATCTTTATCATCATAAATCAGAACTAAATCATCATTATAATCGCAATGATCAGGATATTCTTCTTGGTGTTTCTGTACGAGAAACCAATTTGGTACTGATAGTAAGGCAACTCTGATTTTGGATGATTCACTTGTTTGATCTTCCATCTTGATATTTATCAAGGTCTTCTGAAGACGCGACTTTGCTTTCACAAACCCTTTGACATCGTGTGGGCTTACACGACGCGGAGCTGGAGTTTATTAATTCGCACGAAGGGAGCACTTAGCCACCAACATTTTATGATGTGGGAGATTACTTTGGGTTGCAGTTTTGCACGGGGTGTGCGTGGTTTAGGGTTGATTAATATTTCAGGTGGAAATATTACAGTACAAGTTGATCACTCACTCTATGTATATGAGAGTGATGCAGGTATTGTGATCATTACTAAATATGTGGATGATTTGATCATTATAGATGATTCTAAGATAGATATTGAAAATGTGAAGGGTCTTCTCAAGGCTAAATTTGAGATCAAGGATTTGGGAGAGCTGCATTATTTTCTTGGCATAGAGATAATCACATAAATGCATTAGATATGTTGAAGAAGTATGGTATGGCTGATTGCAAGTTTATTTCTATACATTTGAATGTTAATACTAAGCTTAGTCCACATGAGGGTGACTTTATTGAGGATATCACAATGTATTGGAAGATTGTGGATAGCCTTATCTATTTGACAATCACTAGGCCAAACCTAAACTACACATTTGGCTTGGAGAGTCAATTTATGAAGCTTCCATGAAAGCCATATTTGGATGCAATGTCGCACACATTGCGCTATGTCAAGTCCACATTGGACTATGCCTTATTCTACCATGCAAGTGTACTAGTAGATTTGCATGGTTACATTGATGAAAATTGGGATTAGACAAGAGATCTACCAGTGGTTTTACGTTTTCCTTTGGGAGTACTACTTCTATACTTGGAGCATCAAGAAACAACCAAAGATTGCCTTGTCTAGTACAAAGGCAGAGTACAGAGGTGTTGCAATTATAGCATGTGAAGTAGCTTGGTTACACAAGCTACTTCATGGTTTGGGAAGAAGGTTATCATCTTCTCTAATAACCTTAGCAACATTCAATTGGCTAGAAACCTAGTGTATCATGTGCCAACCAAACACATAGAGGTCTATTAACATTTCATTCAAGAGAAGGTTCTAGTAGGTGATATTGACTTGGTTTATGTCAACAGAGAGGATCAAGCTCCTGATATTTTCATCAAGGTCTTGGGAGCTGAGAAACTTCAACACTTCACGACTATACTTGGTGATGGGACCTAAAACGGGCCAGCACTGGCTCATGCACTAGCCGGACCTCAATCATGTGCTCAACAACCCCACGGCCTCGCAGCCAGGAGCGTTGATGACACATACATCATCTTCCTAAACATCTTGCGTTTGTATTACGTCTCATAGTCCAACTCTAACCCAATTAACACTCCTCAGAGGGAGTCCCAACACATTGCCAAATAGCACGAAGTACAAACATAGGAGGTCCTCCCACGGCTGACTGCCGCTACCTCACTGTGACTCTCCTACATCTTGGGGATTGGCCCCTCGATGCATCGTTAAACATATATAAAACTTCACACATAGTCCTCTCAAGGTACCAATTAATCGTATCCAGGAATGTACCATTTTCCTCACTTTCTTTTCCCTTAGACCCAACGCCTAGCCTGCAGCTTGGGACAACCTTACTCACTCAACGTTGGTCACGATCTAGAGAATACAGGTGCTATGCATCCAGGAGGTATTGTCTGATACCTTTTATCATTTTATGCTTCATCCAAATTGTGAATGTCCATGTGCTCAAACAAAGAAAAATCAGCATTGTTCTTAGTGCAAAAGCATTCTTTCAATGAATTTCTCTAACGCGTAATTGCTACGTTGCACGAACCTAGCACCAAGGAAACCTCGTGCTACTAGATCCTTATTTTAAATTAACGATCGATCTATATGATATACACAAATGAAAACAATCAGCCTTTTCTTTCTCTCAGCACTTAAACACCACTCTCATACTCTCTACCCCCTCACCGTTTAGATTGTGCACGATGCATAGGTTTAGGATAATATTTTCATGTTTTTTGTTGTATGAAAAGCCATAAAAACTCACTAAAACATAAAGGTAGGGCTGAACTGAGGCTAAACCTCATACTTCAGACCCTCCATATATTCAAAAACATGAATCTTATTTTTTAGTATTTTCCGCACACTCAAAACCTATTTTTTCCTTATTTTTACCCATTTTTCCGATTTTTCTTGTATTTTTTTGCAATATTAAATAACTAAAAATACAAAATGAGTTGTGGGCTGTGGCCCTTAGGTTCATTTGCAGCAAAAACACAAATTTATTTGGTGTGTCTTATTATATTTTCCATTTATATATCAAAAACACCCAATTTCCCCATATTTCGCGTGTTTTACGGGTTTTACACCATTAATTTCAGTCACAACACTTATAATTTTCTGATTTTCTGAGCATAAACTGATCAAACTCATAGCAAACAACAACATAATGCATAATCATCCCATGGGAACAAATACTCATGAAGCAAATTACATAAAACATCAATTTTCTTTGAAAAAGTGAAATTACCGTTCTTTGCGGTTTGCGGGTTTTTATTTGCCATATCTCGGGACTAATTTCCAGCCACCATTAATGTCCATGACATTCCACAATCAGCAATCTTCATTCCTCTTGAACCACGGAGCAATCCGGTCTTCATTGGACAAGCATCCATCATCCATTCTTCTTCTTCTTCTTCACCACATGAATCTGCCCTTAGAAGAGAGAAGGAGGATGAAATCACAGATCTTCATAGAGACCACCATCGGAGGAGTGAAGACAGGCGAAATGATCATCATCCAGAGGGGATTGAAGGGTAATGATCAATTGGGGGGGTTGTATTCAGGCTAGAAGATCCACCCCCAAGATTGGGTCGAAAAAAATGGCGCCATACTACATGCTCTCCCCACGTTTTTTTTCTTCATGAAATGCCACGATTTTTTTTGGCATAAAATGTTGCATGTCCCCCCCCAAAGGTCACTAACATTTGGCCACTCTAATGTCCACCTTTTCGTATCTTGCTCGGTTTCTTGGCTCCTTCCCCATCCGGACTCCAAATTGAGCTCATGAAAAATCTTGGGCGTTCGGCTTGATATCCCGCATTGGCCGGTAACTCTTGTCAACCCGCACGGCAGTCTGAAAAATTATGAAAAATCAATAAGTGTCACTCGGGCGCCTTTAAAGCACTTTGACACTTAAAATCGTCCTAGATCAAGCCGCCGCCTTCGACGTTGAATATTTTTCCCTTGATATTCATAATTTTTAGCTATTTTTAAGCACTTCTCGGCATCAAAATTCCTCTCTCACTTGGAGTTCACAAGCTCATGTTGAACTCGAGAGGGAGTATTGAGATGTCAAGCTCTATATGAGATGGCATCTACTACATGCCTTGGTGATGTGGCACGATAATATTCATTAGTGTGTTAGATGACCTGACATGAGGACACACCAATGATTCTATAGCTGGACTATACCCACATAGTCCATCCTTGGTTATGGCACATTTATTGTGCCACCTCTTCTAATCTAGTGAGTTCACACTTAGTGATATTGTGTACATACATTGTGGTACTTTCATATTAGTCTTTTATCATGTTGTAGACTTAGTTATTTTGTGTGGAAGAAGAAGAAGATTCTAGCCCTATCTCTGTGTGTGCCCAAGTCTCCATTGCTTTTGTGTGTGTGCTCTTGGTCTCTTCACCTCTCTCCTCTCTTATATGTTTTCAATATATAGAGAGAAAATACATGTATCATATACTTGAAAATAAAAATAAGGTAATAAATATTTAAATCAATAAGTCATACCACACATATATCATTCTTAAGAATAAAAATGCAAGTATATTATACATTGTCCTAGCAAGAAGAGATATTTGATTTAATTTCTCTCCTTTTATCCTTAAGGATCTCAACACACTCTAAGGCAAAGGTTATATGATCTCTCTCTTGCCTATGTCATCAAGCACAAAGAAATTCACTTGATAGCCTTTTAGATTAACACTTGCAAGTAGATCAAGGAACCCATTTTCTAATGAATTTAGTCACTCTTCTTTGTTGTCTATCTTTTTCCTCTTGTACTCTCTCCATTTCTTTGCCTATTTTTCTGTAACCTTTTCCATTTCTTCTATTGTTTTTATATTACTTTGATGTGTACTATCTTAAATTTTATGGTTTCATCTAGCTTTGGCTTCTTATATGGTGGCACATTAAGAATTTTATATATATTTTCACATGCAAGAGGCATTGACTCAAGAATATTGAAAAATTTGTATCTCAACTTACTTAAAAATTATCGTTTTCTTATTTGTCACAGAGAGAGAGAGAGAGAGAGAGAGAGAGAGAGAGAGAGAGAGAGAGAGAGAGAGAGAGTGTGTGTGTGTGTGTGTGTGTGTGTGTGTGTGTGTGTGTGAGCAACACAAATGTAGGTATCTTGGAAAAACCCAATCAAAAAATCATATATGGCATCCTAAATACACTCAAGAGCTATTCTTATCCATCTCATATCACTCACATTATGTTTAATGCAAATCTCCTTATAAAATCTTTGAAATGATGACTTTGGAACTGCAAGGTTAAGGGCTTTAATTACCTTCCTTATATTCATGAGTCATCTCACATCCTGTGAAAACTTCCTCTTTGGTTTGCTTGGCCTAAGAAGTTTGATTGGCTTTGAGGCTTGATGAATCTTGTGAGGTAGTTGTTTGGGATCATATTTCTCTTCCTAGCAATTGCTTTTTTCCTTGCCATGCTACAAATGGTTTACAAACTTACAAATGAAAAGAAAAGTTAAGATATTTACCTATGTTGAAATGTTCCTTAAGAAACATGAAATACCAAGAAGGAAGATGGTGTGCAAATTGAGTGCTGGATGCACGTGTAGTGAACGCCGGAAGGTCCCAAGAACAAAGAACTCTACTAAAACTCATAAAGTAAGAAGAAGGTTTTGCACGACATGAATCAAAAAGACAAATTGGGTACAATCTCCCCCCATGCCTTGTGTGAGTGCTTCAGAATGCATGTATTTATAAATTTATTAATCTCCAAGCTCAAAAAATAGCCCAATTTACAATTAGCATGCTTTAGCTTTTGTGTTTGCTTTTGCCCAAATAAAGAATAAAGCAGTTGATCATTCCCAAAAGTTGGATATAATGTCCAATAATGAAATATTTAAACCGAGCATCCATGCTTGTACAAAATAATAAGTGTTTGTCAAGCACTTCAATAAATAAGTGCGCCTAAATAAATTTTTGCGCCGCGCCTTTAATGATAAGACGCGTGCCCATCAAAAATGATAATTTATTCTATGTAATTTGAATACACACCATCACCCAGTGCTACCCAACGCCACCGTTGCCTACTCTACACATCAATTAAAGCATTCACAATTGTTAGAAAATAATAAAATTAAACCGACAAAAGTGAATATCTAGCAATCTTCAGCTACAAAATAAATAAATAGGTTAGAACTCTGTCCTAACCTTACTTTAATACGAGTGCACTCTAAACTTATAAACGTCCATTAATTTAAATATGTATTTTGCAGAATCACCCACGTGCACATTAAATTAATCTAACGCCCGAAAAGGACAGGCGTCCTCCTCAACTTCTCGCACAAGGAATCCACCTTGTGTACGAGCCTCGGCAAATAAATATAGTTTTACAGAATCCACCACAAAACCTCACAGAATCCACCGTGGAATAAAATCTCACAAAATCCACTGTGGTCTCACAGAATCCACCGTGAAATATGCTTCCTGGCATCATAAACCTCAGGGTGGGATAGCAATTGTCCTCAATTGCTATTAGCTCAATGTGGAGCGAACAGTGAGGAGTAAGCACTTAGGCCACGGGTGTGCATTCATTGGGCCTCTTCAATAGGATGATTTTTAAACTTAACCAAATATCTAGAATATCTAGGGCCAGTTCTAGTGGTCATAAATTCAGTGTCTAGAATAGTTTCAGGTTCAAGGATTTCAGTTTTTTCTTCTAAAAAATGAGGGTTTTCATAGACAGGGTGAACAAGTATTAGCCTCAAAAAGGTCGTAAAAATTTGATATAAAAAGTATTATGGATTTTCCAATGTGGGGGTAGTTCTAGTTTAAATGCATTATCATTGATTTTGTGAATGATTTTGAAAGGTCCATAAAATCTAGGGGCTAACTTAACAACAGGGTGTTTCTCAACACTTTGCAATCTTCTCTTTTCAATGCGTAATCAAACATAATCATCAATATTGAAACTCATGGCTTTTTCCTTCTTGTTAGCTTGTTTAGTGTATGATTGCTAGGCTTTGGCAATCATATCTTTAACTTCAGCAAAAATAGTAGCATGCGATTGGCAATATCATCAACAACTTTAACTTTGTTTGACAATGATGTAACAGGTGTAGGCAATCTATGTCCATAAATTATTTCAAAATGTGCTTTATGTGTAGTTGTATGTGGTATATTATTGTATGCAAATTGAAGTAAATGCAAGGGTTTATCCCATGTTTGTGGTTTCGAAATTCTGTATGCACACAAAAGATCTAGAATTGTACTGTTAGTAGCTTCTGTTTTCCCATTTGTTCCAAGATGAAATGCAGATGAGAAATCAATCTTAGTACCTAAATTAGCAAACAAAGTAGTCCAAAATTTATTGCAAAATCTAGAATCACAATCAAAAATAATAACTTTTGGAAAACCATGGTTAGTGAAAACAGTCTTAAAAAATAATTGTGCAACTTGAGATGCAGTTAATGTTTTCTTACATGGAAGGAAATATGCTTGTTTGCTAAATCGATCTACTATAGTCCAAATCATATCATGATTAGCTTGTGTGTTAAGCAAACTAGTTATAAAATCCATTGAAATATGTTCCCATGATCGTTCACGAATTGGTAAAGGCATTAACAAACCATATTGCTTGCCGTGGTGTCGCTTGACTCGTTGGCAAATTAAACATTCAGAAACAAAGTTAGAAACATCAGATTCCATTTGTGGCTAGTAAAAATCTTCAACCAATGTTCTTAAAGTAAAAATTATACCTATACCTAAATTAGCAAACAAAGTAGTCCAAAATTTATTGCAAAATCTAGAATCACAATTAGAAATAATAACTTTTGGCAAACCATGGTTGTGAAAACAGTCTTCAAAAACAATTGTGCAACTTGAGATGCAGCTAATGTTTTCTTGCATGGAAGGAAATATGCTTGTTTGCTAAATCGATTTACTATAGTCCAAATCATATCATGATTAGCTTGTGTTAAATAAACCAGTTATAAAATCCATTGAAATATGTTCCCATGGTTGTTTAGGAATTGGTAAAGGCATTAACGAACCATATTGCTTACCATGGTGTCGCTTGACTCGTTGACAAATTAAACATTCAAAAACAAAGTTAGAAACATCAGATTCCATTTGTGGCTAGTAAAAATCTTCAACCAATGTTCTTAAAGTAAAAATTATACCTATATCTAAATTAGCAAACAAAGTAGTCCAAAATTTATTGCAAAGTCTAGAATCACAATCAGAAATAATAACTTTTGGCAAACCATGGTTAGTGAAAACAGTCTTTAAAAACAATTATGCAACTTGAGATGCAGTTAATTTTTTCTTGCATGAAAGGAAATATGCTTGTTTGCTAAATCGATCTACTATAGTCCAAATCATATTATAATTAGCTTGTGTGTTAAGTAAACCAGTTATAAAATCCATTGAAATATGTTCCCATGGTCATTCAGGAATTGGTAAAGACATTAACAAACCATATTGCTTACCATGGTGTCACTTGACTCGTTGACAAATTAAACATTCAGAAACAAAGTTAGAAATATCAGATTCCATTTGTGGCCAATAAAAATCTTCAATCAATGTTCTTAAAGTAGAAATTATACCTCTATGGCCTTGATATAGGGGACAATGAATTTTGTGCAACACAAATGATCTAAATGAAACAGTGACATACAATCTTTTCTCATAAAACATAAATCCATCAGAATATAAAACAAAGAATCAATTGGAATCCACTTATTAGCAACTAATTTATTCCAACCATCTTGACAACTAGGGTCTTGGTCATAGGTATCTTTCATAGGGACAAGAGAATCAAAAGATATAACGGAGATATTATGGATACTTGGTCTTCTACTCAATGCATCAGCAACAACATTCTCTTTTCTAGTTTGATAGTGGATAAGTGGATAGAAAATTTAAATGAAAGCATTCCATTTAATATGACGAAAAGAAATTTGTGGTTGACTAAGAAGATATTTGATACTTTATTGGTCAATTTTGATCATGAATTCAGATCCCATTAGATAGTGTTTCCATTGATGTAAGGCTTGTACTATAGCTAACAATACCTTATCATAGGTAGAATACTTCAACTCAAAAGGTTTAAGTTTGCAACTAGAATAGGCAATGGGATGTGAATCTTGCATAAGAATAGCTCCTATTCATAATCCGCTAGCATCACTGACTACTAGAAAGAATGGTTGTAATTGCAAAGCAAGTGCATGTATTAAAGCATGTTTCAATAAATCAAAAGACTTTTACTGATTATTAGACTAATGATATACAACACCTTTCTTTAATAATTTCGTTAAAGACAATGTAAGTAATGAAAAATTTCTCATAAATTTTCTGTAAAAGCTAGCAAAACCTAAGAAAGGACGTAACTCATACACATTTTTAGGGATTGGCGAATTCAAAATTGCTTCTATCTTTTTAGGATCAACTTAAATACCATCAGAAGAAACAATATGTCCTAAGTATTCAATTTGGGTTTGAAAAAATTCACTGTTTTCAGGGTTAGCATACAATTGATTCTCTTTCAATAATTTGAAAACCAAATATAGATGTTCATAATGCTCATTATCATTTTTACTAAAAACCAATATATCATCAAAGAAAGCAATTACACAATGCTGATACTTCAAAAATATTCAATTCATCATACGACTGAATGTAGCTAGTGCATTAGTTAAACCAAAAGGCATAATAAGGAATTCATAATGACCAAATCGAGTTCCAAATGCAGTTTTGAAAATATCATGTGTATCTAATCATACTTGATGATATCCAGATTTGAGATTTATTTTGCTAAAAATAGTGGCTCCTTGTAGTTTATCCATGAGGTCATCTACCCTAGGAATCGGATATCTATTCTTAACAATGATCTTGTTTAGGGCACGATAATCAATGCACATCCTATAGGTATTATTTTTCATTGTAACTAATAGGACAAGTGCACCAAAAGGAGAACTACTTGGCCTAATAAGTCCTCGGGTTAACAATTCTTCAACTTTGGCTTGTTTTTTTTTTTGTTCAATTCAATTGTGTCTATAAGGTTCTTTACATGGTAGTTGAGAACTCAGAATTAAATCTATTTTATGGTCTTCACGACATGTAGGTGGTAAACCAAGGGGTAAATCAGTAACAAAACAATCTTTAAATTGTGAAAGAAATTGTGCATGCCTAGGATGCATCTGATTTTTCTTAGCTTCAATTTCATTTACCCATACTAAGTATAATTTGCTACCTTTTCTCAATGCACATTTAGCATGTGTGTGACTAAGCAATGGAAAATTTTTAAAGGTGTGTGTTCCATGTAATGTGATTTGTTTTCCATTAGAATGAATTTTCATTGAATGTGTGGAATAATCTATATCGGGATTATATTTGTGACTCCAAGGCATTCCTAAAATAATGTCACTAGCTTGCAAAGGCACAACCAATAAATTTCAGCACTCAACATAATCTCCAATTTTAATTTCTAAATCATGAATGTCTTGTATACCATTGTATCTAGTACCTAAGAATGAACTTTTTATGCGATAATGAGTTGGAATAGTATGTAAGTTCAATTCTTTTACCAACTTTGCAGAAATAAAATCATATGTACTCCCATCATCATGCAAAACAATCTTTTCGTGACCATGCACAAGACATTTCATTGTTAATAAGGAATGAGGATTTGGCATACCTGGTAAAATATCTGAAGCAGTAACGATATCATCATCATCTTCTGTGAAATCTAGCATTCTTCATGATCTTCATCTTCAATCGCTCCCAAGTAGTTGATTTGAACAGTTGGCTTCTTGGCTTCTCGTCCATGAATTTTGTCTTTAGCATCATGGGCCAAAGAAATCGCATCCTCCAAAGTCTTTGGCCTGAACATGTTCACATCCGCATAGAAGTGACCAAGCAAACCGGACATATACTTACACTTGTGGATCGCCTCAGGAACATTTTCAAGCATTTGAAGTTACAGTAAGACACTCCAGAAATGCTCAGTGTATTGTGGTATAGATTCATGATCTCTTTGTTGCAAAAGATCCCACAGTTTGATTTCTTTTTCATGGAATTGAGGTGGAAGAAAATTTTGCAAAAGTTTCTTTTGAAAAGCCTCCCAAGTAGTAGGATAATCAATACTCTTGCGAAAGATAGTCCACCATAACAATACTCTATCCACTAGATGGTTAGTGACGCATTTGAGTTTATTTTTTTAAGCATACTGCTCTTCATGGAAATAATCATCAAATTGACTGATAAAAGCGAGAACAGTTTTTTCGTCACGTTGCCCATTAAAAGTACGGAATTTGATATTTCTTTTACTTATCTTAGCTTCTTTCCTAAGAGATTGTGCTTCGAGTGTCACATCGATCCTACATCGTATAACATCTTCGAGTTGCGCTCCATCTTGATCGACAGTGGATCGTTGAAGTCTAGCTAGTTGTGCTTGCAAAGTTTGACATGATCTTCGTTCCTCTTGAAGTTGCATCATAATTAGGTCCAATTTTTGCTCCATGGTTGGTTCCGGTAAATCACCTTTGGCCATGAAATCTTCCATGTTTTGATCGGACATCCTGAAAAATCTCAAACAACCTCATACACTAGAAATCTTGTTAGAGGAATGAGCATAGCTCAAGTTTGGGTTTACAAGGCTTGCTTTTTCTTTTAATATGGTTTTTTGCGATCTTGCTTCTTTTGCGGGTACGGTAATTGATGTTAGTCTTCTTCCAAGCGTATACATCTTCCGCATAGTCTGCGTATGACAATCTGCTTTGCTGGAAATCAACTCTATCACAGTGCAGGTGTGAATAAGGGCTTGCTGAAGTTACAAAGGGGGTTCAAGGTAAGCTTGATGTGAACACCTACTATGAGAAAAGATTGTAGATTGAGTTTTGAGCCTTAGTAAGGCTTAAAGGCTTTAAGCTTTAGATTTAAAAGCTTAAGTTAATTGTTTGCTGATCGACAATGACGAATGCAGTGAGGACATGCCGCGTTACTAGATCGAGGAGTTTTCAAGCTTAAGCTTTATAAGATTAAGCATTAAGCTTAGTAATTAACATAAAATAAAGCAATTTTTCTCTAATAAGAAACGACTTGACAAAGAGGCTTCAGAAGTGGTCCTCCACCTCTAGAGAGTGGTCCTTCACAATTTCACAGCACAATAAGGGGTTCTTTTAGCGCCAGGAACACGTTGGTATTTACGGCTCGCCGTTGTTACGTGAGCGGTGATCGAGAGCAAGCCTCACTCACAACCCGATAACAAGATGATAAGGAGTGCCGGTTGGGGTAATTGACTTTGTTTAATGTACAACATAACTTGAAAAATTCAAATATTTGATAATACACCACAAAACAAGACTAAAAACAATGCCTCTTATAGCTCACAAAAAATTTAAAACCCGTATGTGGGTAGAGCATCACACAACCACACAATGAAAATACCAATAATTTGAAAACAAACCAAGAGGAATATATTCTCGTACCTTAACAACCTTAAGTCAACACTTGGCGCTTTGACATCCAAAAGCTCCAACTTTCAAATTAGCATGACAAGAGCTCACTCTAGCATGTGAACTTCCTCTCTCCTCTCTCACAAAATACAATTGTAATCCAGGGGGAAGGCCCTTAACTCTCCATTCTCATCTCCTTATATAGTTTTCTATCCACACTCACACACATTAGGCTTTTTGCTTTTAGCTTTTGGCTTTTGCTTTTCTACTGCTTTTCACTATTTTCGTTTTTTCTGCTTTATGCCTGTTTACAACTTGTTTGGATCATAACTTCGTCATTTGAACTCCGAATATAGTTGTTCGGATACTCAAAACGATTGGAATGCATCTAGTCGACAAGCTTCCGTGGGCAAAATTACGAAAATCCATCAAAATTGAGCAAAATTTTGATATTCGTAAATTACATCATTTTTCTCCATCTTTTATCTTGGACGACTTATTCCCTTCCTTGGCCTATTGTTCTTGTAATTGCACACACTTTCACCGCACATATCTTCTTTTCCTTCAAGAAATACTCGCTGACGATGTAAAACGTACAATCTTTTTCCTTTGACCCTTGAGTTTTCAAAAATGAATATTCTCTAGAAATAAACCTGTTTTTTTATGCAGTGTGTCCTAGCAGGAATATGCTATGAAAGAGAACTCCGTGCCCAATCATTCATGATTTGAGAAAATATGCAATATAAAGTCGATGCTATGTAACCATTCAATCGATGCTTCACACAAAAATAATGTATGCATTTGAAGAATTGTGCCTAGCCTATCTAGATGTGATCGTGCGTCGTGCAAAATGCAAACAAAATTCCTTATTAATTAAAAATTTCTTATCCTCACCTCTCAGCTCTCATAGAAAAGATATGATATACTCCGCTCCACCCATCCAATATCTCACAATCACTCTAGGAAATGGTGGTCCTCAAGATGTTGACCAAATATGAACAACCCTTCTCACAATTGATGGTGTCCTTCACGACCCTCGAACTCTCCCAACCACCTTACACTCTCAACCAGAGGTTCCTAACTTTGTGATGAATGTCCAAAATGGTGCGTGCAAGAAATGTGCATGCTCAATGACAGGTGCTCTCTCATGTGCGGGTGCATCTAAAATTTACTGCATATAGTTGCAGCGGACCTCATGCCGTGCTAGTGCTCAATGATGGTGCAAAACATGCATAATCCCAACCCATGGCATGGAAATATTTGATAAGGACAGGAGACGACCCCCGAGTGTAGTGCATCAACAAGTGCAACGTGAAGTGCTCGTGAATCCATTATCCTTGTGATGTGCAAGAGTCTCGACAAGAAAACATACCTTGCTTCTCAATGTTCAGTAGCTATTGATAAACACAAGCTTTATCCTGTTCAAAAAAATACCAAGCTCGACCAAGGCTATCAAGTTTCATACTCAACAAATCAAACAAAAAGACAGAAATAAATCCTAAGCTAGACAAAACACAATAAATTGAATTACAAAACAATAAAACAAACTGTCACGCAAATAACTAAGCTAGCAAAAATCAAACCTAACTATAGTTTGACTAGGGCTTTTCAGTTTTCAGAAAAACACTTGACACCGTGAGACTTCTTGTAGAGCTCGTTTGTTCTAGGAGCTTCACCTTGAGGCGAGATAGTAAGCGATTGGAAGCCCTTGATCTCAGCTTCGCTATGATACCACTGATGTGCAAATCGGATGTTGGATGCACGCGTAGTGAACACTGAAAGGTCCCCAAGAACAAAGAACTCTACTAAAATTCATAAAGTAAGAATAAGGTTTTGCACAACATGAAGCAAAAGGACAAATTGGATACAATCTCCCCCCATGCCTTGTGTGAGTGCTCCACAAGGCATGTATTTATAAATTTATTAATCTCCAAGCTCAAAAAATAGCCTAATTTACAATTAGCATGCTTTGGCTTTTGTGTTTGCTTTTGCCCAAATAAAAAACAAAGTGGTTGGGTATCCCCAAAAGTTGGATACAATGTCCAATAATGAAATATTTAAACTGAGTGCCCATACATATACAAAATAATAAATCTTTGTCAAGTGCTTCAATAAATAAGCTCACCTAAATAAATATTAGCGCCATGTCTTTAATGATAAGGCGCGTGCCTATCAAAAATGATAATTTCTTCTAGGTAATCTGAATACATGCCATCGCCCGGTGCTTTCCAACGCCACCACTGCCTACTCTACACATGAACTGAAGCATTCACAATTGTTAGAAAATAATAAAATTAAATCGACAAAAGTGAATACCTAGCAGTCTTTAGTTACAAAATAAATAAATAGGTTGGAACTCTGTCCTAACTTTAATTTAATATGAGTGCACTCTAAACTCATAAACATCCATTAATTTAAATATGTATTTTGCGAAATCACTCACTGTGGAATTACCCAAGTGCACATTAAATTTATCAGATGCCCGAAAAGGACAAGCGTCCTCATCAACTTCTCGCACAAGGAATCAACCTTGTGTACGAGCCCCGGTAAATAAATATAGTTTTACGGAATCCACCACAAAACCTCACGGAATCCACCTTGGTCTCACGGAATCCACTGTGGAATATGCCTCTTAGCATTAGAAGAGGAGTGTAATCAATAATATTTAGGTTTCTTAAGACAATAATGAAGAATGAGGCGAAAATAGTTGTTGTTAACCTCTATGTTTAGAAATGTGATTTCAAGTAATAACATGTGCAAACCCTATTCCTTAAGACAATTAGACAAGTGATCAAAATTTTATAACGTTTTGTTTGTCTAAAGCCCATAAATATCAATCTCACAAATCTATAGATTTTTTACCATCAAGCTTACCAAAACCATAGCTATGTAGACTTATTTCACCATCAAACTTTGCAAGGTCTCTTTAATAATTTGATAGATTTATTCCATAATGCAATAACATATTTTTGATGATTCAAAGTAGCATGCCCATTTTTTAAGGAGAAAGAAAGATTTGCAAGGATTGAAATCCTAGGTAGCAATTTACTTAGTAATATTCAATATCAAAGATTCACAAAAGCTTGGGCGGTGGAGATTAGACCCAGAGATTTATATTTATCTTAATGTTGATATCTTCCAAGATATATGCACTTGCAAAAAAAATGACTTCTCCTTATGAAAAGTAGGATTGTAAAGTAAATTATTAAGTCCTTATGACAGTCTAGCTTGACATAGAGAGCTATTTTATATAAGACTTCTGAAAAGTGAACAAAAATCACAAATTTAAAAAAAAATCTATTTTTTAAAAAGTGCAAAGGCAAAAAAGAATAGTTTTTGTCTTATTTTGGAGATCCTTTAAAAACCTTCCTTTTTCTTCATCGGCTCATTTCTTCCGAGCACTTAAACAACATAATCATATGTACACACTCAACACCTTCAATTTATCAATAAAAATGATTCTTACCTCCTCTCTCCAATGTGCCTATTTACTCCTTTAACACAGTATCAATTAGAGTTTACTTGTTTTCTAAATACATTGGGATATATATTTATATTAAACTACAAAAAAAAATAGTTTATTGCAATATGTGTTTGAAATTAATGTTGAGGAGCTTCTTATCTCAACATTTTCTTGAAATCTTTAGATTCAAAGGAAAAATTGTTTGTTACATAAAATAGGAATCGTATTTTCTCTAACTAATGTATATATTTATATTTTGTAGGTTTTAGACCAAGATTTGGTCCATTTAGCACCTACATCCAATCTCTCTCTTTTGTCTTAAGAATTGCTCTACAGCCTATCTCCAAAGAAGTCATGTTTCTTATAATAGTCTAAACTTTTGTTTGGTTTTTTTTTTTTCATTACTTATGATCTATACCCACTAGCAATTCTTGATGTGAAGGGGAGAAACTTTCATGATAGCTCTATAACTTTATGTTTATATCCTGATGAGATTATGTAGCGTGAAAAGAAGGGACTACCCGTAGAAGAAGAGTTCTCAGAGGACTAAAAAGGACTTGGCATTAAAGACATGGGGTATGAAGACAAAGTTAAGCCTCAATCAAGTGAGAAGCCAAAGAACCTCATAAATCCTTATGATGAGAATCTTTTTGAAGAAGATGGAAACCCAAAGATATGCAAGAGATCCGAGTTTACCAATAATCACCTTAAGAGTCGCTTCAAAAGTAATTGAATCTCAAGCTTTAATAGAGCAGTGAAAAATATAACTTTGGTGGAGAAACAAAAAGTTATAAGAGCATTTGGCTATATGCTTAGTTATAATGGATCTAGAGAAAAATGTTTTGGAGTTCTAGGCTTCTACTTACTCTCTCATGAAGGATGCCCGAAATATTGAAAGCTTATCCAAGGTTATAGAAAATAGCTCTTGAAATGTAGAGGCCTCATTGAGTGGGTTGAAACTAAAGAATCATTTACAATAGATTCAGACTCTCAACCATCAAGGAGTCAAGAGTTGCCCTAAAACCTATCTTTTTCCTTCTCTCTACCTTTTTTGTAGCCATTGTAAAAATATCTACTTTGCACAAGAGTTATTGTTGCACTGTAAGAGCTCAATGATAGAACTTTGTACACCCTCTTATTCATTCAAGAGGTTTGATTTGTGAAGTAAAATGGCTATCTCATACCTAGTTCTTGCACACATTACAAATGTCGATATTCCATTGTAGTGAGCTTGTGTGGCCTCCCTTCAAGCATGAAGGACACCTTGTGAAGCTCCATGACCTACAAGTGTGCTACTTTTATTCTCAAGCCTCTATAGCCTTTGTATGTGAGAAGGAAGCATGAGCTTATGTGTGTGTGAGTGCTCAAGATAAAGAAGAAGAAAGGGTTCACCTATCTATCCCCTCACACACACACACACACACACTCTCTCTCTCTCTCTCTCTCTCTCTCTCTCTCTCTCTCTCATAAGCAAGAAAGTAGGAGATCAAAATTTGCACACATGAATAGCCTCTTCTATTCTTTCACATCCCTTAAATATGAAAATATTAGGGTTAAGGTTTTCCCCATCTTTCTTGGTCATCCTATCCTATCCCTTTTGTGGTCCATTTCAATCGGTTATGAATATGTTTATATGCAATTACAATCTCCAAGTTGTAGAGTTGGCAAACATTGTGTAGCTTGAAAGGATACTTTATGTTAAGACCTAAAATGAGTCAAAGCCAAGAAGCCTTAGATCACTAAGGATAGAAATTTATTGAGTGGGGGTGTGCAAGGGTACTACTCCCTCCCCATTTGGGGCATTGTAAATATGCTTTGGTGTTGGAGCCAATGTACCTATATGAAGGCATATTGTGCTCAAATGAGGCACTCTACAAGTGCACTCTATAATTTTTAGGGAACCCTCACATATGCAATGCCATGACATTGTAGTCTCTAAAGATGATACATATTGTACCATTATTTGAGTAATTCAAGATCATCCCTTATTGATACATTTCATATACATTTTGTATCCCTTTCTATTGTGCCCATTGTATCATTTTATAGGTATTCATTTAGAAGTCTCTTTTAAGGTCCATAACACCTTATGAACATATACAAACCCCCTCCTACAAACCCCCTCCGCCCCCCTACACTCACAAAAAGAAGACTTTTGAGTCATACAAAAACATATATTTTCTACATTTAGTTTTTCTTTTAAATGTAAGAGGATTGAGGCATGACTATTGTTTTACAAAACTTGTTGCATTATGACCAAGTGGTGATAGAGGGTGTCATGCAACTTGTTAGCGCAACCATATATCGGATACCAAAGAAAAAGATGGATGACCGTTTCTAAGAATGAGCATGAGCTTGATTCGATCTTGGTTTTCAGAAATACGCAAGTGCTAATGTCATCAATAAAAAGTGAATCAAATCCCGAATAGAAGTATGAAGAAGAGGACGTCATTCAATCTCTTTTCAAACCTTTCATCTACAAGGTTGAATCTTGTCAATAATCTCCTTAGCCGTAATAAAGTTATGCAACCGGACCTTATGACAAGGGGACGTTCCCTTTCTTAGTCAATATTTCTTTTGTTTAATTGATTCCTTTCTTTGTCAATATTTCATATAAGATTCCTTTCTTGAGAGGAAGAAGAGATAGGAAAAGGAAGAGGAAAAGGATAAGAAGAATTTATGGAAATCGAAGAAATACTTCTTGCATGGCCTTGCGTGAGGCCAAAAGTAACCCTTTCAAGTGCTCCACCTTCCAAAAATAGTGGTGGGTCAATTAAAATGTACAAATGAGAATACTTCAAGGGAAGATGGGCAAAGCATGTTTGTACAGTATGGAAGAAGCCCAAGCAGAGTAGCTTTGAGCTGGCAAAGCCAGGCTCGTATGCGATGCTTTTTCGGAAGGGGGAGGAGGCAGAAACCGCTGTTCCATTCACTATATGCATAACTTTACATCCCACAGAAGGGAGCCTTTACCCGAAGAGGAACTCGGTGGATTTCTTTGTTCTTCTGATTGGCAATAGAACCATAAAGGAGGCCCCTCTGATGGTTTAGGTTGTAAGGGATATTTATCACCAACACTGATCTGTTTCCCAGCTCCTTCCTCTTCCGGATGAGAGGGGGCTTCTTCGGGCGGAGCAGTAAGAAGAAGGCGGCCTGTTCTGTTTCGTCGACACCGCATTTCCCGATTTGGAAAACACGGTTTTGAGATTACCTGGGGGTGATTGTAAGGAGTGCTGGAGAGAGAGCTGGAGATCGTAGCGGGCCCTGGCGCGGGGGTCGGAGAGGGTCACGTAAGCGGCGTGGATTTGCAGGAAGCGTGTGGTGCAAGCCTCCTTGTCGGGGAGGGGCGCGACGTCGGGGTGGTTTTGGAGGGCGAGGCGGCGGAAGGCGGATTTGATCTCTGCGTCGGAGGCGGCTTTGGGGACGTGGAGGACGTCGTAAAGGGTGGAGGGGGCGGGAGCTAACGCAGACGGGAGCGCCGACGTGGACGGCGAGGTGTCGGCGAAGGATGACGTGGCGATGGCGGATACGACGGAGACGGAGGGGGGTCGGCGGCCTCGTCTTTCCATGAGCGTGAGGAGCGGGGCGTTACTAGGGCGGAAGAACTGAGAGGAGGAGGACGACGGGACCCAGGCAGGCCCTGCTGCGGAATGCGCCATCGAAGAAGAGAGAGGCGATGCCATGTACCAGACAATAGGGAGCAATCGCAGAAACGGTGTGATGAACGATTCGAAACACAGAGAGAGAGAGAGAGAGAGAGAGAGAGCTCGAAGGGATGATGAGAGTAGGAGGCTTTTGAATCGTAACGTCCAAGCCCTTTATAAAAACCGGCGTTTTCTTCGCATCGCTTATCCTATTGCCGACGTGGCTAATCGGGCCGACGAGGACCCAATCATGACAGCTGTGGGCTTGCCACTCGTTATGACATCCATAATTTCTATTTTCAAAGACTGTGAAGATAAAACGTGTTCATTATTGAATTTAGAAAAATTTTACAAACCTTCGGCGCTCTATCGGTTTCGTATCTGGAACCCGGGTGCCCGCGTAGATGGCCGTGTCGGCTAACCGTGGTCCAGATTCCCGACTCCTCTGGGCCCCCCACCTTTTTGCTTTTGTTGAACTACGAGTACTACGTCAGCAGTGCACCACCCTGTCGCGCTTTCTCTCTTTCCTACTCAGCATTTCGTGCATCTTATCCACGATTTGCGGATTCTAGCAAGGCTGGGTTCGTACAAGTACTGTGGGTCCTACACATCCAGTGGAACTCCGTAACTTGTGGAAATCTGTTTGCCTTTTGAGCTCAAAAGTATGAAATAAGAGCCGCGGCACACCAAGTCTGTGGACTTGGCGTGGAGGGGGGGCCAGCCATGGAAAGGTTGCCATTGGCCAACTTTTAAGTTGTCACTCGCCACTTTGCGGAACACCAAATTAGCCAAGTTGGAATAATCACATGTTGCTGCCAATCTATTTAAAATGAAAAGGGAATCTCCTTTAAGGGCATTTTCCCACGAGGCATTTGGTGACACCCAAATGACATAACAGACCCTCCACATCGTGCATTTGCTCAATATCCTAAAACTGTCAAGGAGCTCCATGTGTTTCACCAAAAGTTTGTAAAATATCCTCCTCAGCAATTGAATCCAATGACTAGACCCATCGTGTGAAGGTGAGCCCAATTGCACCAATGATTTGTTGTTCTAGAACTTTCATCCCTTTTCGTGGATGTTGCCAAACTCACAACAGGGAGGTGCTCTAAGACGTTCTAGAATTCAAGTCATCCTCATCAAGGATAGTCTCCTTTTGCACCATCCAGACCCAACCATCCTATGTATTGACTCCATGTCTTTGCTACCTTGTCATACCGCTAAACATAATCATATTATATATCTACCCTAACGGTTGTAAATAAAACCTTCATCATGTCCTATACGTTCAAAATTATATGTACCCTACTCTTAGCTTTGGTCATAAGGTTGTGGAGAATCTTATACTTGCTAATCACCAAAGCTAGCCTTGGGCTCCCTAAGTCATCTATATGTACTCTCTTTTGATACATAAGACAATAATTTAAAGACTTCTCACAAAAGAAAAAGTTCCAAATGAAAACACTACTTTGTGTAGGGCATAGCTAATATGGGAGGAGCATTTTGTCAAGAATTGATCGTGTGTTGTGAAGAATCGGCATGGCTGTGGACCTTTATGCTCTTTGAGTGCATGCAAGGAAAGAGAGCAAGTGAACATGTAACGTGTCCACCTGTTCCCTTTCAGGACACGTCTTAGTAGTCCATTGGCAAGAGAGTCTAGAAAACTCCGCCCGGCACTCCCATGGAATGTTACGGGGTTTGCGATCTAGGACTTCCCGTGTTTGCCACGTAGCAGAAGTATTCCGGCCATTCCCACTTAGGACCGACCTGAATCAGGGTTTTCCCTAATGGTCATTTTCCTAAATGACAGCTAGCGTCGAACCCCAAGCGAACTACTTTACGCAGAAACGCCAGGGATGAAGCAGATTCACGTTGCACTTGGTTCAAGGAGAATGGGAAACGAGAGGGATGCAAGGCTCGACCT
The DNA here is from genome assembly GCF_053477565.2 of Lygodium microphyllum. Taxonomy (NCBI): domain Eukaryota; kingdom Viridiplantae; phylum Streptophyta; class Polypodiopsida; order Schizaeales; family Lygodiaceae; genus Lygodium; species Lygodium microphyllum. The sequence continues at coordinate 52,659 of NW_028229765.1, read as the reverse complement.
CTCTGCCCATAAGGCATAGTCCCATTATGTTCCCCTAAAACAGCATAAATCGGAATTTTTGTAACCTAAACTCTAGGTCAGCGCCCTTCCTGTCCATTTCCTTTGAGAAGAGCTCTTTGCTGTCCATTCTGATTGAGAAAAGTTCCCGGCCAATCGGGACCACCCATTCGTAGGACGGACCCATGGCCACATCCACTGCACTTTCCTCAAGGTTGCTTTAGTTGTCTAATTACCTACCACATTTAGTTGGACATGCATCAAGCAGCTTCCTTAATTAGCCCATTAAACACTGGTTCCTTCACTTAATCTTCGCACTTGACATAGAAAAGCAGTGTCAAACAAGTTCCTTTTCAACAGGTTATCATATTTATCTTTGGAATACATTCATAAAGTCCAGCCCGCAGGCTTATCCATAATCCACCCGAAGGCTATCCATAATCCATGCCCGAAGGCTATCCAGCAATCCACAGGGATTACTAAACCAAGATTCCGCCCGTAGACTAGTATGCGGGCCTCGAGATACAATCCCGAGTCACGTTGGCCCCTTGTGCAAGGTCTGGAAGGTAAGGGATTTACGGCGAGAGCCCCCCTTGGCACCCAAGCGTCCTCCTGCTCCAAGTAGCGCTCAATGGAGAGACCTCATGCGGCGGGTTCAGTCCACATTCCTAGTACGGCTAACAATCCCCTTGGTTAGGGTCAGGCAGACAGTCGGGGGTAACTGAAGCTGCCTCTCCCTTCAGGCCTTCAACCTGAAGCATTAAATATATTTCCATCGTTTAGTTCCTTGAGCAAACAATGCAAACAGTGCTCCTAAACTGTTACAAGCACAATCATTTCTAGTGGTCGTTTATTTGGCCAACTGCTAAGGAGTGAATCCTTTTCCCCGAATGCATCTAGCATTCGATCCGGGATCAATTGCGACTTGGCAAGATCCCCAAGGGTTTGTTTGTTAACCCTTTTGTCCTTGGGTTAGGGCCATACCCTATTCACCCAACTTAGCCAATACCTTAGGTTTCATACATTAATAATAAATCCTGGCGACCATGTCGCTCTAAATTGTCAACTGATCCTTTGCTTCTAAGCACATACCTAATTTCCCTTAACTTAGCAATTTTTCCCAAGAAAGGTGTTATAACAGGATGACTACTCATCCTCTAGCAAGTTAAACTTACACAAGAACTTGCCAACCTCATTCCAAGGAATGGCAACTCTCTTGTGATCAAACCACAAGACCATGCGACGTTGAAACTTGTTGCACAAGTGTCGCATCTATTCCATGGGATCATTTCGCCCATCGAACAACATTTTCTGGTCACAGAATCATGATTAGATAAGAAGCAGGGTTTAGGGTGTCTTCTTACCTAACCCATTCCCAATTGCACTAGGCCGATAGTCCTAAGGGTTCCAACTCAATCCGAGTTTCAACATTTGATCGAGTGATCCTTAGGGTAGAAACCCTAGTTCGTTTCTTGCAAGTGCGTCCAATTGTCCCTACATTCCCTGAATGTGGGCAGGACCTTTGGGTATAAGAGTCTCAACTTGGCAATAAGTGCGAAACTACGCCGAGTCTTTATCCTACTAAAACCTAGTTAGCACTTGGGGTATTTATCGTATCGATTGAACCATCCTATGCGAATTCCTTGCGGTTTAGTAGATCCAATTTACTTGTCTTGCGACAAGGATGAACCATTCCTAGAGGTGTTGACTTGATCTAAAAGGGGAAAACTAGTTGCATTACGACACAATTCACGTAAGCACACGATTCATTGCCTCTACGTACGATTAGATTCACAATCCCTAACTTTTCTTGTTAAGACCAAAATGCATGTTAAATTTCGGCATAACTTCCATTGATCCTATTAGGACATGCATTCACGATTCATGCCACTAAGCTTTTAAGATTTTATGCTTAAATGAACCATGCCGCCTTTCCCTAACTACATCTCTTGATGAATGAAATTCTTCATACGATGAATGTGCATTATGCAACCTTTTCTAACTACTACGTAGTTAAATGAGATTCATGCCAATTGAAGCTAGAGTTAACCTATTTCACGCAACCCTTAGAATCTTTTCCATGCTTTGCTATTTCCTACGATTGATAACAACTTCCTTAATGAATCATTACAAAGAAGATTTGTCTAAAAATGTGACATGTGATTTAATCTTTCCATGCCTAATCAAAGGTGCACTTTAATAATTTCGACGTTATAAAGATAGGCAATAGGCATTCTAGACCGTCACTTTGAAATGCACAAAAGGCAACTTGCTAATAAGGTCCTAAAATGCATAGACACCTTATGTTTTTTTCGTTCATTCCATTGAAAGTACCAATGACCAATTTCGTATCATGAGTTAATTCTAGTAAATTCTAAATAACCAATTTATTTCCAATTTCATTTAGCTAGGTGGATTTGACAAGCATAAGTGCATCCTAGTCCATGAAATAACCGTGCATAATTGCAATACTTCTACGTGGAATCAAAAATAGAAAGAAAACCTAGACTTGTGGGCTCAGGGAAATGCCCACATGAATACTAGGAGATGAATCTCCAGGCGCGCCTTGTGACTTTTTAGGGGCCATCGTAGACATGATTTCGGTTTCTGGTTCGCCTTCGCGGTTTACGAAATTACTCGCCTTGGTATGCAACCTTAAGATCTTTGCCCATCTCCCTCGTATGCGGAGATCCCCTTTGAAGTAAGGATCCTTGAAAGAAGTATCAACTTGCGGGATTTGGCTTATGGAAGGCCTTAGGGGTTTGAGCTTAGGCCTTTTTCGAAAAAAGAGGGGGTTCACGAAAAGGGCTCTTGTGAACAGCCTTGCGGAGATGGAGGCTTTGAGAGTTCTTCCTCTTCTTCTCTTAAAATCTCGAGGCTAGGGCTGGCCTTATGGGGGATTAGTGGGAAGGGGGATCTATAAGCTTCCTCTTCTTCTCTTCAAAGTTCCGGGGGGGGGGGAGGGGGGGTAGGAATGGACCTATGGGGGATCTAGTGGGAAGAGGGGCTTAGGGAAGCCCTCTTAGAAGCTTCTAAGAAGCTTCTAGGGTGTGCAAATTCGACATGGAAAGAGGGAGGGATAGTTACGTCGAGTGGGGGGAGGGGATTTTTTTGCAACGGTCTGACGGCTTATGGTGGCGCAAGGCAGCGGTGCTGGCGGCTGGGTTGGGCAGCGGGCGGTGTCGGCTATGGCTTCCTCTCTCTCTCCACGACTTCAGCACGGTAGTTCCCTGCTTCAGCCTCCTTAACCCCCCTCCACAAAGGGGGTTTTTTATAGGCCAAGGGGGGAGAGGGGACCTCCCCCACGTGGCCATTGCATGTCTCTCTCCCTTCTCCTCTTCATGCAGCCCACTACTAGCCCATCCCCCCACACTCCCTCTCCTCCAGCCGTGCATCGGCTGGGGGAAAAGGGATAAATGAAAAAATTTGAAACTAATTACACAATTATCCTCTTAATCTCCTCCCAAGAGGATATTTCCCCGCGGCTATGCGGGTTTGAACCCCCGGCCTCGCTTTGCCAAGACGGAGTTCTCAATTTCTTGCGTGTGGTTACAGATTAAGTGCTAGCACTGAAGATAACCTTTGCAGGAGTTTTATACGGTGCGTGGGAGGTCGGGTTTAGTAATATTTTTTGAACGGAAATATTACATTCTCTCCCCCTTGGAAGAATCGAGATGTCCTCATCTTGAGATGAACTGGGGATATTGTTGGTTTAGAGTACTTTCATCCATCCAAGTGGCATCCTCCTCGGGATAATCTTTCCACTAGATGAGGCATTCTCTCAAGGTTCTGGATCTCAGTTGTCTCTCCCTAACATCTAAAATCCTGTCAGGCCGTAGCTCAAGGACTCCTTGGCTAGGCATTACAACTTGTTGGTCATCAAGTACATAGCTAGGATTAGGTACATACTTCTTCAGTAGGCTGATATGGAATACATTATGAACCTTTAGGTTCTCAAGGAGTTGCAGTCTATAAGCATTGGGTCCAAGGCACTTGAGGATCTTGTATGGTCCACAATACCTTGGACTTAGCTTCTTGCAATCTCCTAAGGATAGGGAACTCTTCTTTGGCTATACGCGAATGAAGACCATGTCTCCTTCCTCGAAGGTTCTATCTTGACGCTTCAAATCCGCGTATGCCTTCTGTCTATCCTTGGAGGCTTGGATGTCCTGTCTAATTGACTTCATTTGGTTATCCATCTCTTCCAGCATCTGCCTTGAAGCTTCAACCCTCAAGGTTGGATCTGAGAAGTTTAGGGGACTTCCACAGTCATGCCCATACAATGCTTGAAAAGGGGTCATCTGAATGCTTTGTTGGTAAGAAGCATTGTAGGAAATTTCAACCAAAGGCAAGTATTGAATCCACCTTTTTGGTTCACGGCAGCAGTGTGCCCTTAGCATATCCTCGATGACTTGATTGACTTGCTCCGTTTGACCATCAGTTTGGGGATGGTAGGCTGTACTAAAATAGAGTTGAGTCCCAATGGCTTCAAAGATAGCTCTCTAGAAGTGTGATGTGAAGAGAGAATCACGATCACTAATGATTCTTCTGGGCAACCCATGTAACTTGAATATCTCCTTGATAAACAACCTTGCAATGTCTGAGGATTTATAGTTTGTCTTGCCAGGAATAAGGTATGCAACCTTTGTAAGCATATCGACCACAACCATGATGGAGTTGTATCCTCCCTGAACTTGGGGTAGGCCAACAACGAAGTCCATACTGATGAATTCCCATTTCATTTGGGGAATGTCAAGTGGTTGCAACTTTCTTGGCATTTTTACATGTTCGGCCTTGATACGTTGACAAGACAAACACTTAGTGACATATTTGAGAATGTCACCTTTAAGCCTCTCCCAATAGTAGCTCTTTCTAACTGCATTGAGAGTCTTGGCATAGCTAGGATGTCCTGAGAAAGGGGAATCATGAGCTTCCCAAAGTATCTTCTGCTTAAGTGACTGGCTTGCCGGAATACATAATCTCGTTCTATAGTAGACAAGTCCACAACTGATAGAGAACTCATGATACTTAGCCTGTAGCTTCGGGTCTTGATCCTTGATAAGAATCTCCCTTAGCATCTTTTGATAGGTTGGATCATGGCATGCTTCTTCTCTAGCTAGCTCAAGTATTGGGTTATTTGGCATGGATACCTTTGTGGCTAGAGATCTAGCTGTTGATGGATTTTGCAAGATTAAAGAATTAAGGAATGCCTTGCGACTGAGTGCATCGGCAACTACATTCTCCTTTCCAGGTCAGTATTTGATTTCAAAATCATATTCCTCCAGCACTTCAATCCACCGACGTTGCCTCATGTTGAGCTCGTTCTGGATAAAGATCCACTTGAGAATTTTATGATCTGTCACTAGAGTAAACTTGTTACCCAACAAGTAGTGTCTCCAAAGCTTTAGAGCATGGATGACAACTAACAGTTCTAGATCATGGGTAGCATAATTCTTCTCATAGCTCTTCAGTTTTCTTGAAGAGTAAGCTACAGGGTGACCTTCTTGCATGAGCACACATCCTAAGGTAAGCGTGCTAGCATTAGTTACTACTTAAAACTCCTTACTGAGGTCTGGAAGTTTCAGGATAGGTGCTGATACCAAACTCTACTTTAATCTATCAAAGCTAGATTGTTCTGCAGTTGACCATGCAATCGGTGTTTGCTTCTTCAATAAATCTGTCAGAGGTGCTGCAATCAAAGTATAGTCTTTGATAAAGACCCTATACCATCCTCTCAATCCAAGGAAACTGCGTATTTCTTTGACAGTTGTTGGTATTGGCCATTCTAGAACATCTCTGACTTTGGTCGATCCACTGAGATTCCTTCCGTTGATATGATGAATCCCAGATACTCAATCTAATGTTTGAAGAATGCACACTTCTTCATCTTAGCATAAAGCTTGTGTGCCCTCATTGTCTCAAGGACAATCTGAAGCTGGGGTTCATGATCTTCTTCCTGTTTGGAATAGACTAAGGTGTCGTCAAAGAAGATGAGTACGAAGTCATCAAGATACGGCCTAAAGATATCCTGCATTAACCTGTTAAAGGTGGCAGGTGCATTTGTAAGCCCGAATGACATGACTAGGAATTGAAAGTGTCCATATCTTGTGTTGAAGGCCGCCTTTGGGATATCTTCTTCCTTGATCCTTATCTGATAGTTCCAGACCTGAGATCAATCTTGGAGAAAATCTTCGTACCCTGAAGACGGTCAAGAAGCTTGTCTATTCTAGGACTAGGGTACTTGTTCTTAACGGTTGATTGATTCAACCCTCTATAATCAATGCACAGTCGAAGCATTCCATCTTTCTTCTTCTGGAATAGCACTGGAGCTCCCCATGGTGAACTGCTAGGACGGATGTAGCCCTGATCTAACAGTTGCTTGAGTTGCTCCTTCAGCTCAATTGCTTCCGGAATGGACATCCTATAAGGCCTCTTTGCAATTGATGCAACTCCTAGCACTAGCTTGATCTCATGATTCACTTCCCTTTAAGGCGGAAGTTCTGTCAGTTCTTCAGGGAATACGTGTGCGTGTTCCCTTAGCCATGAAGGTCCTTCACTAGATTTTTGCTTCTGATCTAGCTTATTGAGCTTAATCAAGTAGATAGGTAGTCCCTTTCTAACTCCCTTTATAATCTGAGATGCTTTGACCAATTGAATTTTCGTCTTTCTAGCCTCTCCTTGAGTTGTGAAGAATTCCCCTTCAGAGTCTTGAAAGGAAACTTGGCCCTTTCCACAATGAATGTGGGCATCATTAGGTTTAAGCCAATCCATTCCGAGCAAACACTCATGGATACCTAGGTTCATGACCCTAAATTTGATCAAAGTCGACTTTCCTCCCAGAAAGAATTCCACCTTAGCAGTTTGCTTGGTACAAGTGACCTCACGACCATTTGCTAATTCCACAAGCAAGGTAGGTGCTTCTATTGTGGCTATTCCTAATCTTCTTGCACAAGCTGGTGAGATAAAGGAATGCATACTGCCATAATCAATCAAGGTTTTGAAACCTTTACCTTGATAGTCCGATGGTGTCTGAATCACTGAAAACTAGCGATTCGGGCCTTTCTTATGAAGGGTGGCATGGACTGTCGCCCTTTCAAACTCTGCTTCCATGGTTAGGTCTTCTTCTTCACACATTTCCCTGTTGGCAACACAGGTAGTTCATCCTCTGCCTCAAGTGGCAGATCCTTGGCCACGGGCAGTTCCTTGAAAAGGAGCTTGACGATGTCCTCTGTCAAGCTTGGGACATTGCCTTTTGAAATGACCGGGCTCGTTGCAGTGGAAACAACGGAGATTTCGGCCATTGCTTTGTGTAGGGACAAAGTTATTGACATTATTGGTCCTTGCTTTCTTTCTTTGTCCCTAGTTTTGATCTTGAACTCTCTTGGCTTGGGGCCTATATGCTCCTCTGTTCTGATCATTATAAGACCAAGTCTTGTTACTTCTTGGCCTAGCCTACACCTATTGAATTATGGGCGCAACTCAAATGAGTGTGTCCTGTAGATCTGTTGGGCGCATAGATTCGAGGCGGGTATTCACAGGTGGATTTAAAACGGCACAAAATTTTGACGCTTGCTGTGTCATATCCATCTGTGGCGCATACTTCAGAAGTGAGACAAACTTTGAGTAGTATGCGTTAAGAGTCAGACCCAGCTGTTTCAGCTCATAGAACTCATTCATTTTCTGCATGCGGTACACAGGTGGTAAGTATCTTCCTTGCACAGCTTTCTTCAGCTTTTCCCAGGTAACAGATCCTTTCGAGATCCCTTGATCTCTACACCATTGCTTCCACCAAAGCCTGGCTTCGCCGGTGAGCTTTAACTTGGCGAGCATAGCTTGGTTGGCGGGTGCAGTACCGGCCGCTTCAAAGTGATCTTCCATGGAATCTATCCAAATCTCAGCATGCACTTGGACAGTCCTACCTTTCCCATCAAATTCTGGCGGCTTGATCTGCTTGAGAAGAAACTTCTTCTCCTGAATCACGGTCGTACTTGATGTAGGGGACGGACTAGGAACCTGTATCTGGGGTTGTGCTTGGATCCTTTGAGAAGAGCTCCTTGCTTTCCATTCCGATTGAGAAAAGTTCTCGGCCAACCGAGACCACCCATTCATAGGACGGACCCATGGCCACATCCATCACACTTTCCTCAAGGTTGCTTTAGTTGTCTAATTACCTACCACATTTAGTTGGACATGCATCAAGCAGCTTCCTTAATTAGCCCGTTAGATACTGGTTCCTTCACGTAATCTTAGCATTTGACATAGAAAAGCAGTGTCAAAAAAGTTCTTTTTCAATAGGTTATCATATTTATCTTTGGAATACATTCATAAAGTCCAGCCCGCAGGCTTATCCATAATCCGCCCGAAGGCTATCCATAATCCGCTCGAAGGCTATCCAGCAATCCACAAGGATTACTAAACCAAGATTCAACTCGTAGACTAGTATGTGGGCCTCGAGATCTAATCCGGAGTCACGTTGGCCTCTTGTGCAGGGCCCGAAAGGAAAGGGATTTACGGCTAGAGCCCTCCTTGGCACCCAAGCATCCTCCTGCTCCAAGTAGCGCCCAATGGAGAGACCTCATGCGGCGGGTTCGTTCCACGTTCCCGGCGCGGAACAACCCCCTTGGATAGGGTCAGGCAGACAGTCGGGGGTAACTGAAGCTGCCTCTCCCTTTAGGCCTTCAACTTGAAGCATTAAATATCTTTTCATCCTTTAGTTCCTTGAGCAAACAATGCAAACAGTGTTCTTAAACTGTTACAAGCACAATCATTTCCAGTGGTCGTTTATTTGGCCAGCTGCTAAGGAGTGAATCCTTTTCCACGAATGTATCCAACATTCGATCCGGGATCAATTGCGACTTGGCAAGATCCCCAAGGGTTTTTTTGTTAACCCTTTTATCCTTGGATTAGGGCCATACCCTGTATCCTATTCACCCAACTTAACCAATACCTTAGGTTTCATACATTAACAATAAATCCTAGCGACCATGTCGCTCTAAATTGTCAACTGATCCTTTGCTTCCAAGCACATACCTAATTTCCCTTAACTTAGAAAAATTTCCCAAGAAAGGTGTTATAACAAGATGACTACTCATGCTCTAGCAAGTTAAACTTGCACAAGAACTTGCCAACCTCATTCCAAGGAATGGCAACTCTCTTGTGATCAAACCACAAGACCATGCGACGTTGAGACTTGTTGCACAAGTGTCGCATCTATTCCATGGGATCATTTTGCCTATCGAATGGCGTTTTTTGGTCATGGAATCATGATTAGATAAGAAGCAGGGTTTAGGGTGTCTTCTTACCTAACCCATTCCCAATTGCACTAGGCCGACAACGGTCCTAGGGGTTCCAACTCAATCCGAGTTTCAACATTTGATCGAGTGATCCTTAGGGTAGAAACCCTAGATCGTGTTGAGATATCGAGCTCCACTCGTGATATGCCAAGGTGACCGTTGTGCATTTATGTCACCGACTTGTTAGCTGTAGATGCGGTTGGTACACCGCCCATGAGTAATAGCTAGATGACAGTTATCCTTATCTACTCTAGTTCGTGGCTCAGTTAGTATGCCACCTTAGTTAGTTGAGTTTGGTTTGAGACCCATATATAGGGTTCTTCTATTTCTTTGTAGTACTAGAGTTCTTTTTGGCTTACATAACTAAGAAGAGGAAAACTGTTTTCAGCCTCCACCTTTCTGTGTATTCCCCCATTGTGCAAGCAAGAAAGCTATAAGTGAGACTCCTTCCTTCTCTCCCACAATCTTGACATGGTATCAGAGCCTTGTTTGTGGTAAGGAGCTCAAGAAAGCAAACCAAGTTTGCGATGTTCTAGTAAGAGGACCAGTGTTGCTTTCATTTTTTTGTTTTGGGAGCAAGTCTCTGCAGGTAGCACAGCCGGAAAGTGCAAGAGTGCATTGTCTCAGATTGAGATGCCCTTCGCGGTGTAGCAAGAGGGCAGTATATGCTGCGGGCAAGGGCTTTAGCCCTTGGTTGCTCTGTTTTTTTATTTGAGGCCATTTCGGGGCCTGTTTTGGAGGTGGGAGTTTTTTGCACGCACTCAGGAAAATGCCTTGTTTTATGCTGTGCGACCACTGTTCTACAGGTCGGTGAAAAGTTATTGTAGAAATTGCATCGTATGCCTGTGCGCAGGGACATTGGGAGTTACAGAATCATCATTGTTGCCCGTTGATGCAAAATCGTCACTAGAAAGTGACAGTGTGGTCAGATACCACTTTCATCAGTTTTGCAGATTTGCTCTTGTGAGGCTGAAGCTGTGTTTTTTGCAGTGACAGAATTTTTTGCAGTGTTCTGTAATGGCGTCTGATTCTCTTTCACAGATTGTCACTGAAAAGCTTGACAAGAACAACTTCCAAGTATGGAAGTTTAGAATGACGAATTTCCTTATGGGAAAAGGATATTGGGAATTCGTTGCAGGAAATGAAGAAGAACCAATTCTTCCTGATGTTCCCAATCAACGGCAAATGCAGGCATTTAAAGGATGGCATGAGAGAGCCAGGAAAGTTATGTACTGGCTGTATATCAACATTTCAAACTCTATGATTGTGCATATTCAAGATGCAAGTACGCCAAAGGAGGCATGGGATACTTTGTCAAAAATGTATAGCACAAATACGCAAGCTAGGAAAATGCAGCTCAAGAAAGAGTTGCACAATGTGCAAAGAGAAAGTATGAGCATCAATGACTACCACATGAAGGTGAAGAAGATTGCAGATGCACTGGCTTCCATTGGGTCGCCAGTGGAAGATGATGATTTAGTTTTTGTGACCTTGAATGGTCTAGGAAGGATTATGCACAGTTCCGAACATCGATTTCCGTCTCTGAAAGATTTCCTGATTTTGAGGAGTTGATTGCTCTTCTAATTTTTGAGGAGCAGAGAAATGGGAATACACACAAAGGTGGAGGATAAGAACAGTTTTCCTCTTCTTAGTTGTGTAAGCCAAAAAGAACTCTAGTACAAAGAAATAGAAGAACCCTATATATGGGTCTCAAACCAAACTCAACTAACTAAGGTGGTATACTAACTGAGCCACGAACTAGAGTAGATAAGGATAGCTGTCATCTAGCTATTATTCATGGGCGGTGTACCAACCGCATCTGTAGCTAACAAGTCGATGACATAAATGCACAACGATCACCCTGGCATATCACGAGTGGAGCTCGATATCTCAACACTCCCCCTCGAGCTCAATCCCAATTCTTGCACACCAAGCAGGCCTCTAAACTTGCGCAGCTTCTCTGCGCCCAATGCCTTCATAAATATGTCAGCTACCTGATCCTCTGTGCTGACATAAACTAGATCAATAAGACCTAGTAAAACCCTCTCTCACACATAGTGATAATGCACCTCAATGTGCTTTTTTCTAGCATGATAGACTGGGTTATTTGCCAAGTGTATACTACTCATGTTGTCACAATAAATGACAACTGGCCCATCTGTAGGCTGATGCATATCATAAAGTAGCTTATGCAACCAAGCTACCTCACATGCAGCCATTGCTGCGCCCCTATACTCAGCCTCTGTGCTCGACGAGGCAACTGTAGGCTGTTTCTTGCTGCTCCAAGTGACTGCAGCACTCCCAAAAGAGAACACATATCCACTAGTAGATCGCCTATCAAAAATACTACCAGCCTAATCAGCATCAGTGTATCCATGCAACTGTATCTGAACCCCAGTCACATAAAGTAGTCCATACTGCAATGTGGACTTCACATACCTGAGTATGCGTCTAGCCGCATCCAAATGCGGTTTCCTTGGAGTCTGCATAAACTGACTTACCAATCCAATAGCATAGCTCAAATCTAGTCTGGTAATAGTCATATAAATCAAACTTCCTACTATGCGTCTGTACATAGTAGGGTCTTCCAGAAGCTCACGTGCATCTGCGCTCAGCTTCACATTCTGCTCCAAAGGAATTGAAATAGGCTTACAACCTGTCATCCCATATTTGGACAGCATGTCCAATCCACACTGCCTCTGCAAGAGCCGTATTCCACTTGGTGATCTAATCACCTCAATGCCCAAGAAATAATGCAGCTCTCCCAAATCCTTCATCTCAAACTTCTGCTTCAATAACATTTTCACATGAAGGATATCTTCATCACTGTCACATGTCATAATCAAATCATCAACATAAATGACAAGTAGCATAATACCTTTCTCTGTTTTTCTCACATAAAGTGAGAAATCTGCCTTGGAAATCTGAAAGGCAATAGTGACAAGATACTGTCCTATCTTGTCAGACCATGCTCTAGGTGCTTGCTTCAAGCCATACAAGGATTTCTTCAACTTGCAAACAAACTCAGGATGAACAGCATGCACATAAGCCAGTGGTTGCTCCATATAGACCTCTTCTTGCAAATCACCATGCAAGAAGGCATTCTTTACATCCATCCGATGTAAAGACCATCCCTTTGATGCAGCCATAGCAATGACTGCTCTTACAGTTGCCATCCTTTCAACCGGACTGAATGTTTCTTCATAATAATGCCATATGTTTGTGCATACCCCTTGACTACTAATCTTTCCTTGTATCTATTCACAGAACCATCTGCATTGTGTTTCACCTTATAAACCCACTTACAACCAATTGCATTCTTATCTTTAGGCAAATATACCAATTTCCATGTAGCATTTTCTTCCAAGGCATCCATGTCTTTCTCCCATTTTTCTTTTCCCATGGCTTGCTCAAAAGAAGTGGGTTCTGGTTCCTATATCACTTTGACCATATATGCATAGTGAATGGCTATAAATCCATCATATTTCAGCCTATCCACAGGATACCTAGCTCTGGTAGACCTGCGCAAAGTAGGTTCACTCCCAGGTGCTTTCAAAACATCCCTGGTCTTCCTTACTCCAGGTGTAACAATAGAAGGAATACCCAACTCATCATCAATGCTCTGTTCTGCACCACTGGATTCACTATCCACATAAGAGTGACCTACATTCACATCAAACATGGGCTCATCTACCTTCTCTTTTCCTTTTCGTGATACCTGCATACCACTATCTGCATTGCTTTGAGAAGATTCTCCTGATCTCAATCTACGTGTCCATGGTGAAGAATGTGAACCACTGCTAGAGGACGCTCCAGGTCCACTAATATCTTGTAACTGCTGCTGTGAATTCTGTGCAGCATTACCATTTTGTGCATCTACATTATCAATCACATTTACTGGTTTATACTAGCTACTCATCTCATAAAAAACAACATCTCTGCTCACTGTAAACTTACGAGTATAAGGGTTATAGCATCTATACCCTTTCTGCTGCAAAGAGTAACCAATAAAGATGTGATGGACCTAAAAGCGGGCCGGCACTGGCTCATGCACTAGCCGGGCCTCGTCACTACGCACAAGACAACCCCTTGGCCTCGTGGCCAGGAGCGTCTATCAAAATCTCTGCCTTCCTAAACATTGCGTTTGTAATACGATGTAGTCCAACTGATCCTAACCCAATATTACTCCTCAGAGGGAGTCCCTTTCACATAGGCAAAAGGCTCGAATCACATACACATGGGGTTCTTCCTACGGCTGAATGCCGTCAACCCTCTGCGACTCTCCTACACCTTGGGGATTGGCTCCTCGATGCGTCGCTCAACATTTAGACATTTCGCACAAACGTCACTCAAGGTACCAAATAAGCGTGTCCAGGAATGTACCATTGTCCTTACTTGATCTTCCCTTTGGGACCACGACTAGCCTACAGCATGGGTACCTCACTGCCTCTCATCGTAGGTCATGTTCTCATAAACCAATTGCAATGCATGTCCAGGAGCTGATCACTGATATTTTTTAAATTCTTTGCATGCTCTATGCATTTGGTGGATGCCTAGTGCTCAAGCATTTAGCAAACAATATTGTGCACAAGTGCAAAAAAAACATTCTTTTAATGGTTTCCAACTACCGTTCGTGCTTCGTTGCATGGGCTTAGCACCGAGGTGATCCTCGTGCTACTAAGCTCTTGATTTCAATTATCATCCGTCCTAAATGCTATGCATAGAAATCAATAACTTTCCCATCATCTCACATGGCATTTAGACATATTTCAACTCCTCTACCCTTCCCCGTTTAAGTATTGCATTGTTGGATAGGTTTATAAGGTATTTTGACATCATTTTATGTGAAAAAACCGGAAAAAACTACACTAGAACAAGAAGGTGGGTTGAACTGAGGCAAATCCTCATGCTTCAGTCCCCACAAACATTCACAAACATTGTTCTTATTTATCCTTATTTTTCGGAACCCAAAATGCATTTTTCCCCTATTTTTTAGGGTTTTTCTACCCTTTTCTTGTATTTTCCCTTATTTTCCTGCATTATTTAATTATTGAAAATTCAAAACAGGTTATGGGCTATGGCCCTTAGTTCCTTCTTGCAGAAAAATGAAAGTTTAGTTGGTGTTCCTATTTACTTTCCCATTTTTATGCCAAAACCCATAATTTTCCCTTGTTTTCTCATGTTTTACGTGTTTTAGCATATTATTTTGAATCACAAAAATGCATATTTTTCTGATTTTCTGATTATGACCAGCAAGAACTTATGGAGAACAGCAACCTGAACAATTTTTAACCCATATGAACAACATTTCATCAATCAAAAGCTATAAAATCTCAAATTTCCTTTGAAAATTTTAAATTACCGCTTATTTGCGTGTTTCGGGTTTCAAGTCCATGGCTGTAAATTTGGAAATCAGCAGCACTTCATGTCCAGCACAATCACCAATCACCATTTCCAGCCCGTGGAGCAATCCGATCCATGCCGGACAAGCCTCCATCATTCTTTCTTCTTCCTTCTTCTTCCCACATGAATTCCCTCTTAGAAGAGAGAGAGGGAGGAGAGAGAAAGACTAAATCAGAGATCTTCAAAGAGGGCATCATTCGATGGGCGAAGGGCGGCGATAGAGTCAGGGTTCAGAGGGGGATCAATGCCCAATGTCGATTGGGGGGGTTGCTCACAGTCAGGAAGAAGCATCTCCATGATTGAAGCGAAAAAATCGGCGCTGATGGCGCCCCCTCTTCTCCACGATTTCATGTTCTTTATTTGCATGAAAGTTTCATGCCACATTAAAAGTTTGGGCTCCCAAAGGTCACTTGCTCATTTTGGCCAAATTTTGTCCACCCCTTCGTATCTTGACCGGTTTCTTGGCCATTTCCCCGTCCGGACTTGGAATCGAGCTCTGAAAAATCTTGGGCGTCCGGCTTAGCATCCCGCATTGGCCAGTAGCTCTTGTCAACCCGCACGACTGTCTGAAAAATTATGAAAAATCAACAAGTGTCGCTCGGGCGCCTTTAAAGCACTTTGGCGCTTAAAATCGTCCTAGATCGAGCCGCCGCCTTTGACGTTGCATATTTTTCCCTTGATATTCATAATTTTTAGCTATTTTTAAGTACTTCCCGTCACCTAAATTCCGCTCTCATTGGCGACCACGGGATAGGGCGACTCAGCCCGTCGAATCCACGAACATATCTGCACATAAACAACCAAAGAAGCATCAAACTGATACAAAAAAATTATATAATAAAACTCAGCACAATGCTCCCCCTACCCTTGGACAGAACCAAGGCATGACATCCACAAGGAGTAGGCCTAGCATCATCTAATAGAAGATCCGAAGTGAGTCACTAACCAGCTGCTCCAATACAGCCAAACGTAAAAAAAAACCTATCAAAGAGGTTGCCCTAAGTGGTAGTCTGCACTACTTACCAACTAAAGACAACACAACTAGGAGCTCCTACAAGGCGAGGACTCCTATAGCCTGATCAAAGAGTATTTTCGTTCAGTACATGTCTTCTTTTAGGGTTTTTATTGGATGAACATACTTGGGCATGTAAAAAGGAGGGAGCTGAGCGGAGTGACCCAAGGAGAACAGGGCATCGGCCTCAGGACCTGTCTCGGCACCCAAAAACCTACCAAGCCCTCGCAAGGCGACACTTAATCCTTTTCTAACGCTCACTTTTATTTTCGCTCCAACCGTCCTTGTTTTGTCATTTCATTTTGTTTTCAGCAAGAAGCCACCCCTAGGAAGACAAGGTATCGGCCCCGGGTCTGACTCGTCCCCAGGAACCTACCAGGCCTTCGCAAGGCAATGATCAACTGCTTATATTTTTCATTTCATTTCATTTCATTTCTTTTCTTTTCTTTAAGAGGGGTTAGAACCCCTTTTTACACACCTTCGTATTGATATTCATCTTTTAGGACGTAGAGAGTTTCTGGCATCATCAGTATTATCTTCTGGCAGGCTTCGCTAACTGCCTCACTACTAACAAGAACTCCTAGAACGGCTGCCTAGCAGGCTAGCAAGACAGGGCCACTAGGACTTCCTTCTAAAAGTCTTTCGATGTCAGACAATGTCTTTACAGGAGGCAATGACTACTCTGACCTCCCTCAAACATACTCAACCTAAACCTGGGACTTCATGCCTTGGTTGCCGGTCCCCAACAAAAATGTATCCCCTCGACAAGTACAAATATACATATAACAAGAAAGAAAAGTACTCATAAAGGAGAAATACCACCTGGATTGGCCACAAGAAGCTTCCATCGCAGCAAAGGCTCCTCCAGGCTCCACCAAATTCCACTAACCACGAAATCTGTCCAGCACAACACTAAAACAAAAACCCAATTAAACGCACCCGCACTAGACAGGGGAATGGCCCTCTTGGCCTAATGAAATCAGACATGACTTTGCTACAAAACTGAATCGGCCCTCTTGGCCTAATGAAATCAAACAATACTATGCATAACATCCTCTTGGAAACAACTATGATAGACATCAAAGCATACTATTCCCAGGGGAACAAAGGCTCGTAGCCCTAAACTAGATGCATTAGATTATGACCTATCCCTCCTGCGTATATCGCAAGAGGTGTTCGCATCACATGTCGTCTAACCAGTCTGTGGGTCCAAGATAATAAAGGCAGATGAGTCTCGCTTACCCTCTGCATCACCCAGATCAACCATCGTCTACCAAAGAGGGCATGTTCAGAAAGCATACCCCACAAGCGACCAGGTCCTGTCTCACCATCAATAGATATATCGGGACACGGGCCACAATTAAAGAAGAGGTCTTCCTCATACGCAAAATTAGCCAATGCATCGGCAAACTGATTCCAATTCCGTGGAATCAGCTGAAAAGACACTCTATCAAATTCGTCTAGCAGGGCTATAGCAGTATGATGGTATATACAAAGGATGGGGTTTCGCACCATGTACGTCCCATTGAGTTGATTTAAAACCAATTGAGAGTCCCCTTTCACCAACAACTGGCGAATACCACCCTTCTTTGCAATATTCAAACCCATAATCAGGGCTTTGTATTCGGCCATATTATTGGTAAAATTCACCCCGAGATAAGCAGCTAACTTCATGACAATGCGTCGTCGGGGGTCTCGGATGACAACTCCTACACTTCCTTTTTTGCATGGACCCCTGGACGCCCCATCAAAGTACAAGGTGTACGTCCATAAAGGGTTTACATATCCCGCCATCCGGAACTCTAGTCGTAATTATGGTAATCAAAATTCAGCATATTCAACGGGTGGACTGTAGGCTCCATCCCTCCATCATCATTGAATTCAACAGGGATGCTCGTCAAAATTTGTAGGCAGTGATGGCAAAAGACCTTGATCTCCCAAATAAATGTCCCGCCTTCTTGCTCAATCACCTTGTATCCTTGGCTCCACCAAATGAGCTTTCCCTGATGATACCTTTGTTCCAAATATGGGTGTTCTAAATAAGGGATCAGACGACCCATCAACCTCTATCACAATTTCCTTGCAGATATTTGATCGATCTCTCCTTGACCTGCAAGGCAGTCATAGCATTAGTGCAATCAGAAGTAATAAGGTTTAATCTTATTAAGATTAACCTTATTTTTAAATTCTATCCCCTCAAGGTCAGCTAACAAGACTGTGGATTTATTCTTTCCTATCCTAACGATCCTATAGGGCCCATCCCATTTGGGCTCTAGCTTGCCTGGGAATAATTCACGTTGTGCGTCATAATACAGAACAAGCTGTCCTTTCTTGAAGGTGTATTTCTTGGCTTTGAGATCGTGTAGCTGCTTCATTCGGCGCTTCGCCACTTCTTGGTGCAATAAACTCTGTAGTTTAAGCTCATCTAAATGTGTCAGTGTCGTCAAGCGCTCAAAAAGTGCGTCTTCATCGCTCAAAGAATGATTGATGGCAAACCGAATAGTCGGCAGCTCAATCTCTAAAGGCAAGACACACTCCTCCCCATATACTGACTTGAACGGGGTATGGCCAGTGGCTCGTTTGAAAGTCGTATTGTAGGCCCACACTGCCACGTATAACTTTTTATCCCAATCCCGTTTCTTTTCCGACACAATTTTGGACAGGATGGCCACAAGCTGCTTGTTGGTGCTTTCAACTTGCCCATTGGCTTGCGGATTATATGGGGTTGTCTTGTTATGCTTGATTTGCCACATCTCTGTCAAAACTTTAATCACCTTATTCAGGAAATGGGTTCCGCGGTTCGACACTAATTCTTTCGGCAGACCAAACCGGCATATTATCTGCTCTAAAAGGAAACTAGCGGTTTCTTTAGCATCATCTTTCCTTGTTGCACGTGCTTCTGACCACTTTGTGAAGTAGTCAGTTACGACAATGATGTACCTCTTTTGCGTAGTCGACGACGGAGTAATAGGACCCACAAAGTCTATTCCCCATTTCTCAAATGGAAGGATCGCCATAATAGGGGTGAGTGGTCATTTCCTATTCTCTCGACTATCATGTCATTGACAGATATCGCATCTCTTAACATACGCAAACGCATCCTGGAAGATGGCAGGCCACCAATAACCTACTCTTAAAGCCTTTTGTGCTGTAAGCCGTCCAGCAAAATGGCCACCACAAGCAGAATCATGGCACTCTTCCAAAATGAATGGCACCTCGTCAGGCATCACACATCGGCGATAGATATCATCAATCCCTTGCCGATATAATGTACCTGCGATCAAGGCAAACTTTAACGCTTGCTGCTTAATTTTCCTTTTCTCAGCCTTAGATAATTCGGATCCCGCCTCTCCCGTTGATAAATAATGCGTTATTGTAGCGTACCAGGAGGGAATAGATGCCGTATCTATTTTAAATAACAACTCCATGTCACTACCTTCAGCCACAGATTCTTTCGGCTCCCCAAAGTCCACTAGACATTCCACGATGCCTTGCAACCTTGGTGGCTTACTCTTGATTTCATAATCAAATTCCTGCAAAGTGATTAACCACTTTGCTAGATGATCAGGCGGCTGTAACTTATTCATCAATAGTCGAAGTCCCTCCGCCTTCGTATAAAGCACGACTTTCTCATAGAGAATATAATGCCTGAATTTCTTGGTCCCAAAGACTATCGCTAGACACAGCTTCTCCATGTAGGTATAATTGATTTCGGATACCCCTAGCTTCCGACTAGCAAAAGCAATCGGGTGGTACCACTTCTCTTCCCAAATTTGGGCTAAATAGCAGCTGATACTATACATGGTGGCTGCTGAAAATATATAAAACACCTCACCTCTTTTAGGTGCTTTTAAAACGGGCGCTCTTGCTAGCTCTTGTTTCACATCCTCGAATGCTACCTTACAAGGGTCACCCCATACAAACAAACAGCTAAAAGACAATAAATTTGTAAGTGGCAACGTTCTTTCTGCCAAGGCGTTAATAAATCTACGGTAGTAACCAACCGAAGACAGAAAGCTATGAACCTCTTTCGGAGTGCGTGGTGGACCCATGGCAACTATAACTTTGACCTTCTCGGGGTCTGTCACAATTCCCACCGAACTGACTACATGACCCAGCAACAGCCCATAAGGTACTCCAAAAACACACTTTCGTGGGTTTAGGGCGATGCAAAATTGTCTACAGCGCTCAAAGCATTTTCTTAGAATGATCAATTGCCTTCCTCTCACGGTGGCAGCCCCTAAGTCATCAATAAACACCTTCAACTCTTCAGGGGATATGTCACCGAATGTCTTATCCACTGTTCGTTGCCACGAACCAGGTGCATTGCATAAACCAAAGGCCATCACATGGTACGCAAAAGTACCAAATACAGTGATGAAAGTTGTTTTCAACTTGTCCTCTTCTGCAATTGCCATTTGGTTGTATCCTGCAAAGCAATCCATAAACGAATATATCTCCCTACCCGCTAATTGATCCAAAATCTGGTCAATAAATGGCAACGGGTAGTAGTCCTTAACTGTCTGCTTATTCAGCTCCCTAAAGTCTACACATAATCGGATTTGATTATTCTTCTTCTTTCTAATCACAACTGGCGAACACCATTCCGTGTGTTGCACAGGAAAAATCAAACCCGCTTTTCGAAGCTTCTGTAACTCTTCAAACAACCCGTCCCTTAGTTCAAAAGGCATACGCCTTACTTTCTACCATACAGGACGACTGCCCTCCTTCAATGGAATTGTATGAACAGCAAGACTAGGAGGAATGCCTCTCAACTCATCATAACTCCAGGCAAAGATATCACGGAATTCCTGGATCAGGGCCTCATAGTCCTCCCTTTCTGCTGAGCTGAGCATAGAACCTAATTTGATTGGCCGTGAATCATCCGGCGTACCAAAGTCTAGCTCGATAACATCTGCATCTCTTATACGATCTTGGCCCTCTATCGGCTCGTTCAAAGTGATCTGATAGATGTCCTCCGTGGTGGATCCCTCTTTGGACTCATCACTCGATGATGTCTCACTAGCAGATAAATCTTCTAGTGTCTCCAATTCTGTAGAAGATAGAGGAGCTCTCTCACTCTGCGGGGACTCAGGATAAGCATCAACCACCACACGCTGGGCACCTCTTCCGAATATTAGTCGACCGACGGGTATATCTACTTGGCAGTCCGCTTGCAAGATCCAAGGTCGTCCGAGTAATACTTGATAACTTGGCCGGCCTGCAAACCGAATCACCCTAAAGTCCAACAGGCATTCTACACTTGCAACAGTGACATGGACCTTAGTAATGCAGCCTTCTGGCTGTCTCAAACTATCATCTGCCATTCTGAGAATTGTGGAGGTATCTTTCTGGATCGCAAGACCCAACCTTTCCATCAGTTCAGAACTCGTAATGTTAATAGATGATCCCGTGTCGACAATGGCATAATCTACTAATATCCCATCGACATAGGCTGCAACCCTTGGGCAATGCTTCTCAGCATGCTCAAACCAGTCATCACCAACTCGCGCAATACCCAAAGGTTCTACAATATACCCGGTACGTAGAATCTTTCTAAATTCCTTACGTACTCCTGGGGAAAGCTTAATAAGCTGTAAAAGATTCACATCCGACTTGACTTCGCAAAGAGAGCTCGCCAAATCGAATTCATGATAGTTCGATAGAGCTCGCTTTTCATGCCAAACCATCCGCTCTTTAGGTCACTGAACTGGCTTTATTGCCTCTTTCTTAACTTTCACCTTCTTCTTTGGTGGTTCCTTATCGGCTTTACTTTCTACGGGCTTCAAAGGTCCCCCTTCCATGGCAGGATCCAAAACTTGCGTTCCTTTGTCGCCTTGTTTAGGGTTTCCATCGACAGGCTTATCCTTGTCGGCTTCTCTACCCTTTTGACCTCTTGTAAGAATAGCCCGTAAATTAGAGGTTTCAGCATCATTAACGCATACAACCTCAATCAAACTAACCCCACTACCACTTGGTAGCTCCTCTACTGTAGTCTTTGGTCGTTGAAGTATTTGTTTAGGCCCATCTTCTCGCTGGGAATCATTTCCTTGGGCATGATGATTAACAGGCCCTAGTTGCCGACTTCCTCGCTGGAGGGAACTGATCTTACTCCAGCAAGTAGCTGCTAAATGGCCAGATTTTCCACAAATGTCGCACTTAACATTTGGGCAATTTCTTGGATAGTGCTGCCCACCACACCATTTGCAACTAAACCTCGACGGTGCACCCTCCTCTGGGTATCTACTTCCTATCAAATTTTGTTGTTTTTTAAGGAAGTTGACATCAACGGCTATTTGCCGATACTGCTCCGTAATCATGTCAGTATAATGCTTCATCATGTCCTTAACCTCGCCAAGAATATTGGAAGAACTCGACTCATAGCCTTGGTCATTACCATGTCGTTCAATCGGCCTAACAATTCGATTAGGCACAGGTTGTTGAGCTATAGGCATAGCATTAGAATTGACCGCCTGGCCTCCACCATTTGGAGTCATTTGACTGCCGTTAGGCATCGACATGCTAGGGGGAGCTGGTAATAAAGGGACATTCTGCATCATATTACCTCTCCCATTAGGGTTAGCCATTGCTATCCCTTGGCCACTACTGCCATTGGCCATTGCCATATTATTTCCCAATACTAAACCCATGTTCGAATTGCCTCGAGAAGCATAGGCTGCTTGTAGTCGGGATTCCACCTCTTGTGCTCGTGTAATGGCAGTATCTATATCCCCCAAGGGGACACTACTCAACTGCAATTGGATATTAAAGTCCAAACCATGAAGGAAATATTGCAATTGGGCAGCTGCGGGGATAAGAATAGAGGTGTCCAACTTACGGAAAACCTCTTTTATCTTCTTCGCATAAGCACGAATATCCTCGTGTGGATCTTGGCGGGTCACGTTGAGTACACGCAACCAATATTGCCCACCCCTTTCAGGGGCAAACTCCCTTCGAAAAGCTCCATAAAATGCATCAATGTTCAATATGGTTCCGGCTTCTAAACCATGATACCATATAGCGGCTCTTCCTTTGAGAGTCATATTGAAGAACATCATTAAATGTCCTTCTTCTTGGATGCGATAGTTAAACATCAGCTTTTGAAACTCCCTAATGTGGAGTTCCGCATCTTCCTCAACTAGCCCATTAAAAATGGGTAGCGGGTAACCTAGAGCCGGCAAATCCGTCGTTCCTGCTGGAATTGCAATAGGCTGCGCCATGACGTGGATTGGATTTGTACTAGGAATAGGGGACGGTGGGGTTACACCTCCCGTACTTGACGTGGACTGGCTTTTAGAAGGAAGGGGAGCACTAGAGCTTCCGCCTTCTCCTAACTTACTGCTTGTGGTACTAAGACCACTAGATCCACTCCCTCGTAAGGGTTCAGCGCCGCTACGCTTAGGAGAATATCTCCTAAAAATTTTAGCATGTCGCCTAGCTCTTTCGTCCCTTTCTTGCTTTTGGATTTCTGCTAGAGGCTGCTTATCAATAAATAACGGATCAATCTCAGTATCCTTTGGCATAAACTGCTAGTTGGTCCCTAAACAACCAGGATTCGAGAACCGCCACTTTTAAGCGGCTCCCGGAAAACGCACCACTGATGGACCTAAAAGCGGGCCGGCACTGGCTCATGCACTAGCCGGGCCTCGTCACTACGCACAAGACAACCCCTCCGCCTCGCGGCCAGGAGCATCTATCAAAATCTCTGCCTTCCTAAACATTGCGTTTGTAATACGATGTAGTCCAACTGATCCTAACCCAATATTACTCCTCAGAGGGAGTCCCTTTCACATAGCCAAAAGGCTCGAATCACATACACATGGGGTTCTTCCTACGGCTGAATGCCGTCAACCCTCTGTGACTCTCCTACACCTTGGGGATTGGCCCCTCGATGCGTCGCTCAACATTTAGACATTTCGCACAAACGTCGCTCAAGGTACCAAATAAGCATGTCCAGGAATGTACCATTGTCCTTACTTGATCTTCCCTTTGGGACCACGACTAGCCTACAGCATGGGTACCTCACTGCCTCTCATCGTAGGTCATGTTCTCATAAACCAATTGCAATGCATGTCCAGGAGCTGATCACTGATATTTTTTAAATTCTTTGCATGCTCTATGCATTTGGTGGATGCCTAGTGCTCAAGCATTTAGCAAACAGTATTGTGCACAAGTGCAAAAAAAACATTCTTTTAATGGTTTCCAACTACCGTTCGTGCTTCGTTGCATGGGCTTAGCACCGAGGTGATCCTCGTGCTACTAAGCTCTTGATTTCAATTATCATCCGTCCTAAATGCTATGCATAGAAATCAGCAACTTTCCCATCATCTCACATGGCATTTAGACATATTTCAACTCCTCTACCTTTCCCCGTTTAAGTATTGCATCGTTGGATAGGTTTATAAGGTATTTTGACATCATTTTATGTGAAAAAAATCGAAAAAAACCACACTAGAACAAGAAGGTGGGGTTGAACTGAGGCAAATCCTCATGCTTCAGTCCCCACAAACATTCACAAACATTTTTCTTATTTATCCTTATTTTTCGGAACCCAAAATGCATTTTTCCCCTATTTTTTAGGGTTTTTCCACCCTTTTCTTGTATTTTCCCTTATTTTCCTGCATTATTTAATTATTGAAAATTCAAAACAGGTTATGGGCTGTGGCCCTTAGTTCCTTCTTGCAGAAAAATGAAAGTTTAGTTGGTGTTCCTATTTACTTCCCCATTTTTATGCCAAAACCCATAATTTTCCCTTGTTTTCTCATGTTTTACGTGTTTTAGCATATTATTTTGAACCACAAAATGCATATTTTTTTGATTTTCTGATTATGACCAGCAAATAGCAACCTGAACAATTTTTAACCCATATGAACAACATTTCATCAATCAAAAGCTATAAAATCTCAAATTTCCTTTGAAAATTTTAAATTACCGCTTATTTGCGTGTTTCGGGTTTCATGTCCATGGTTGTAAATTTGAAAATCAGCAGCACTTCATGTCCAGCACAATCACCAATCACCATTTCCAGCCCGTGGAGCAATCCGATCCATGCCGGACAAGCCTCCATCATTCTTTCTTCTTCCTTCTTCTTCCCACATGAATTCCCCCTTAGAAGAGAGAGAGGGAGGAGAGAGAAAGACTGAAATCAGAGATCTTCAAAGAGGACATCATTCGACGGGCGAAGGGCATCGATAGAGTTAGGGTTCAGAGGGGGATCAATGCCCAATGTCGATTGGGGGGGTTGCTCACAGTCAGGAAGAAGCATCTCCATGATTGAAGCGAAAAAATCGGCGCTGATGGCGCCCCCTCTTCTCCACGATTTCATGTTCTTTATTTGCGTGAAAGTTTCATGCCACATTAAAAGTTTGGGCTCCCAAAGGTCACTTGCTCATTTTGGCCAAATTTTGTCCACCCCTTCGTATCTTGACCGGTTTCTTGGCCATTTCCCCGTCCGGACTTGGAATCGAGCTCTGAAAAATCTTGGGCGTCCGGCTTAGCATCCCGCATTGGCCAGTAGCTCTTGTCAACCCGCACGACTGTCTGAAAAATTATGAAAAATCAACAAGTGTCGCTCGGGCGCCTTTAAAGCACTTTGGCGCTTAAAATCGTCCTAGATCGAGCCGCCGCCTTTGACGTTGCATATTTTTCCCTTGATATTCATAATTTTTAGCTATTTTTAAGCACTTCCTGTCACCTAAGTTCCGCTCTCAAGATGCACTTCTCAGCTTTTGGATCCAACTTGGATCTCAACTCATCTGGCACATGAACATAGGCAATGCAACCAAAAATTTTCAAATGAGAAATATCTGGTTTCCTACTAGTATACCTCTCCTATGGAGTCATCCCATGTATTGCTGCAGTGGGAGTCGTGTTCATTATGTAGACTTCTGTAGCAACTGCCTCAGCCCAATAAAAATCTGGCAGGTCCTTTTCATTGAGCATGGCATGAGATACCTCTCTAATATGCATGTTTTTCCTTTCTGCAATTCCATTTTGTTGTGGGGTATGACTGCATGAGTATTGTTGCTTTATGCCATGCTCCTGTAGGAACCTTGCAAACTCATTTGAGAGGTACTCTCCCCCTCCATCTGACCTTAGGCATTTTATTTGCAGGCCTATTTCTTTTTCAACCATAGCTTTAAGAGTTTTGAAATGCCCAAAAACTTCACTTTTCTTTTTCATAAAATACACCCAAACTTTTCTGCTATAGTCATCAATAAAAGTGACAAAATAATGACAGCCTCCAAGAGATGCAGCTTTAGTAGTCCACACATCAGAGTGGATTAATTCCAATGGCTTCTTACTCTCTTGAACATGTCTAGGAAATGGTTTCCTTGCCTGTTTTCCAAACTGACAGGATTCACATACCTTATGCATTTCTGCTCACTGTAAACTTACGAGTATAAGGGTTATATCATCTATACCCTTTTTGCTGCAGAGAATAACCAATAAAGATGCACTTCTCAGCTTTTGGATCCAACTTGGATCTCAACTCATCTCGCACATGAACATAGGCAATGCAACCAAAAATTTTCAAATGAGAAATATCTGGTCTCCTACCAATATACCTCTCCTCTGGAGTCATACCATGTATTGCTGCAGTGGGAGTCCTGTTCATTATATAGACTGTTGTAGCAACTACCTCAGCCCAGTAAAAATATGGCAGGTCTTTTTCATTGAGCATGGCATGAGATACCTCTCCAATATGCCTGTTTTTTCTTTCTGCAATTCCATTTTGCTGTGGGGTATGACTACATGAATAACAAGTTATGGTTATTCGAATAGCGTGATACATTAAATGATTCGTTTCATGAGTCGGTCTTCACAACTAATCATGACGTTTTTCAAAATGAGTTTCTCTTCCCCTCCCTCTCTCTTGCACGTAACTCTCTAACCTGGGCGTTTTCTCTGTTGCGTTTTTACAGTTGCAGGTTTGGCATCTCTGATCCTCTGCGTTTTTATCTCTGCTCCTATCGCCCCTCTCTTACTACAGGTGTTGCAGCCCTAATCTTTGGCGGTTCTATCCCCCTCCTCTTCTTGGACTACTCTCCACTGTTTCATTTTCTCAAACTGAAACAGATTGTGCAGTGCAATTTCTGGTTTGAATCAGGGTATTTCTTTGACTACTCTCCACTGTTTTATTTTCTCAAACTGAAACAGATTGTGCAGTTCAATTTCTGGTTTGAATCAGGATATTTCTTTGACTACTCTTCACTGTTTCATTTTCTCAAACTGAAACAGATTGTGCAATGCAATTTCTGGTTTGAATCAGGGTACTATGACCAAAAGTACGTGCGTCTTTAAATAAAAAATCTTGCTCCAAGGCTTCAGCAATTCAACAAGCTAGTGAATGATCGCTAGTCCACACCGTGCCTGCTCCTACTTCACGGGTGATTTCTGGTACGTTGGCACACATTACTGACCTACTAATTACAACAGGTTTTCAACTTTTTCCTACTTCATTTCTGATTTTGAGTTAAACTACATTGATTATGACCATTTCAATCCATACAATTACTACAGATCACACTACTACTCTTTTGTATGATTAGTATTGAATAATATTAAGATCAAACACCAAAAGCATTTTCTAAATAAGAATCATGTATGAAAACTAAATGCAATATGTATTTCTGTATATGTATTTCTGTAGCAATGAGATTAGGCACTCACTCTTGAGAATAATATGTCTTCTTCTTCTTCTCGATTGCTTGATTGATCTCCTGGAGTGCTTGTGTTTTTTGTTGTCCAACCACTACCTTGCAAGTGATAGCTTCACTCTACGTCAATATTGAAAACATGACTTCTTGCACTGTTGAAAATACTCTTTTTGTTGTGATTATGAAGTATATGACTTGTGTAATGTTGAAAAAAGTCTCTTAGATGTGAATATGGAATAAATGGTTTGTGCAATGCTTTTATCAATGATGAGTGCTTTCAAAATACTAGCCTTTCTTTCTATTCTGTGATGCTATATACCTCAAGATTTTGCCTCAAGGCTAAACCTAGCCTTATATTTATTGTATCATTCTGTAATATTAGAGCATTTTATCAAGTTCTTATACATTGTATTATACTTTACTATATAGAACTTTCCATTATACTGTATTTTCATAGTAAAAGCATTACCATCAGATTTTATGGTTACACTATTTATAATTTTGCAATAAGCATATGGCTATACAATACTTACAAATACTCAATATGATTTTGCCATAGGATGTAATTTGATTTTCTAACAACACATATCATGATCTTTCATCAATTTATAGATTAGACCATATGGTCAAAAAATTTCTTACAATATAAGAAGTACTTTTTGTTATTTTATTCAATACAATCTGAGATTTGGCCATGAGGTCAAATCTTTTCTTATAATATAAGAAGTAATTTATGTTTTTTTTTCCAATATACTATGAGATTTTGCCATGTGGCCAAATCTTCTCCTTAAGTTATCTCTTGGCCAAAATAAGGACTCCTGTAGTATCACAATATCTTGCAACCAATCAAGCACTTTGTTCATTTTACTACAAGAATGACATTTTGCCATTTGGTCAAATGCTTTCTTATATTATCAACCCTTGCTTACTTCCAAAGGGAAAGGCTAGTTTCTACTTAGAATTTCTTACTTTCTATAATTTGGCCATGTGGTAAAATCTTGTCTTGCAACAAACGAACCACTTGTTTGGAATTTGATCCTAAAAAATTAAGACTAAATCTATGGTGGGTTCAATCACACAAATTTTGGGTATGCTAGATTTGGTTGTATGGAAAAATGTTCTAAGAAAAACATCTTCTATATTATCTCCAAAAAAGGAAGACCATGTTCTACTTGGAACTTCTTGATTACCTACTATATTTATAGGAAGTCTCGCCATGTGGTCAAAACTTGTTGTGCAATAAAAAAACCACTTTGTTTCCATTAACCATTTCTTTCATTTCAATTTTTCATTACTTCCTATAAATATCATATCATTTTTCCACAAATTAGCCACTTTTTCCATTCCACTACAAAATAAAAATTGGCCATATGGTCAAATCTTTCATTTTGTTATCAATGCTAGCATCCAAGAATCCCCCATTCTTGTTTTGTTCAGCCATATGATCAAATCTAATCTCATAAATCTTACAAACCATGAGACTACTTTTTCATTCCATTATAAAATAATATTTGGCTATATAGTCAAATCCAATTTCACAGCATGTTACAACAAATGAATCACTTTCTTCATATGGTTATGAAACAAGATTTGGCCATATGGTTAAAACTAGTTTATAGAAATCGTCTTGTCTTGTAGGTTTTGCCATGAGGTCAAATCTCCACCTTTCAAGTGTTTTTCACTTTATCTTATATTGATATCTATGGGATTTTCTACATAGCTATATTTGTTTATATGTGAATCTCATATCACAATAAACTGCATCCTCCCTTTAACTAGCCTTTAAGAAACCTATGGTAAAAAACCATGGCAAAGTTTCTAATCTGATAGATAAGTCTTATGACTAAATAGGATTTGACCACATGGCTAAAACCAATGACAATGTTTCTACAATATAGCTCATTTCAAGGGAAACTTACATGTGCAGTAATTAAAATGTTAACTTTGGGCCAAATGGAATTGTGAGATTACTACATAACCACATTGATATATAGGTGGATCTCATATTGGACTAAATCTCATTCTTTGATTAAATAGGATTTGACCACATGGCCAAAAATCTTAGCAAAGTTCGTAGAGTATGATCCTTGCATAGGAAACTTACATGGAGAAGAAATCCAATATTAACTTAGGGACAAAATCATCCATGACATTTTCTACATAACCACAATGATTTTTCACTATATCTCATACCACACTCACACTCAACATTTCATTATCACTTGACCATTTGGTTAAGCCCATGGTCAAGTCTCACTATTAATAGAATTTGATCTTCTCACCAAAGTCCATTGCAAAGTTTTTACTATATGATTCTTGTAAGAGAAACATAATTAATGCTAACTTAGGGCCAGGATAATCCATGAGATTTGATACATAAGCACACATATATATGGTTGGATCTCATACCACACTTAATCTCAAATTTCAATATTTCATTTTATGGAAGAATCCCTTTAGAGTACATTTGTCTTGTATTTCGTAAAATCTTGTGTTGTTGTGTTTTCAATTTTCAACTTAGAAATCTTATACATTTATTTGGGTTTTGTGAATTTTGAATATTTTTAAATCCACTTTTGTCTAACAACTTTTTCTCTTTGTAGAACTATTCAATGGCAAAGAAAGATAGCACATCCAAAAAGGAGACCCAAACCATTGATGGAGTTAGTGGTGGTTTTGTGTATCCATGGTATGTGGATGTTTATGATAGTCAAGGAAAAAGATCTGACAATGTTCTCTTATTCACTTTGAAGAGTGATATTGCATTTTTTCAACAAGATGGTGTCATAGAGAAGATAACAAATGGATGTGCTGGGAAAGAGGGAATACAATGTAATCTTGTTAAGATCAAGGGGAAAAATGTAGTATACAAACTTGATCCTTTGTCATTTCACTTTGCTAGTATTAAAGAGGATGAAGAATACTCTTTGAAAACAATGGGATGGACCTTATTTGAGGAGGTAAAGGGCACAGAAGACATTATATTAGCATTCCAAGCTGTTCAAAATAGTGAGCTACTTTCCCTATCAAGAAAATGTGATCGCCCCAACAAAAGAATGAAGCTCCAAGATAAACAAATAGACTTGAGATCTTCATCTTCTCCTCAAGAAGAAAATAATTCATGGAATCCCACAAGCTTAAAGTCAAAATCACCTCAACAAAGTTCCTTGTCACAAGCTCTTGTTGTTAGTATGTCTGCTAACACTACTAAGAATGATGCCACTTTACCTTCCATGTTAGAAGTTACACCTGCAAAGCCAATAATTTCTCTTGAGGTCAAGGGAGTAGAAAGAACATTCGATTTTCCTGAAATAGTTAAGAAGAAGGGAAAGAAGGAAGAATCAGGATTTCACATGTTTGAAAAATTCTTTCCATTTGGGCCAACAACACAATTTCCTATTCTTGTTGATAGGTGTTATGAGGCACCTCCTTTGTATGCTTATAGGTCACTATGTTGGGATTATGTAGAGAAGCTAACCACGTCTTTCATAAAGACTCCCATGAACCCAGCAACAGCAGTATATCTTATGCCTTTTGTACAAGACAACAATGAGAAGAGACCCATGCATCGTGATGAGGTGGATGCTAATAAGTTGAACACTTATAGTTATTGGATTATATCAGGGCTTCACTCAATTCATGCAGCAAAGATATATATTCAGAGTGTCAAGATTGTGGGAGAGAAGGAAGGAGTCTCACTTGTAGCTTTCTTGCTTGCACAATGGGGGAAGACACACAAGGGCGGAGGCTGAAAACAGTTTTCCTCTTCTTAGTTGTGTAAGCCAAAAGAACTCTAGTACAAAGAAATAGAAGAACCCTCTATATGGGTCTCAAACCAAACTCAACTAACTAAGGTGGCATACTAACTGAGCCACGAACTAGAGTAGATAAGGATAGCTATCATGTAGCTATTATTCAGGGGCGGTGTACCAACCGCATCTGCAACTGACAAGTCGGTGACATAAATACACAACGGTCACCCTGGCGTATCACGAGTGGAGCTCGATATCTCAACACTCCCCCTCGAGCTCAATCCCAATTCCTGCACACCAAGCAGGTCTCTGAACTTGTGCAGCTTCTCTGTGCCCAATGCCTTCGTGAATATGTCAGCTACCTGATCCTCTGTGCTGACATAAACTAGATCAATAAGACCTAGTAAAACCCTCTCTCGCACATAGTGATAATGCACCTCAATGTGCTTTGTTCTAGCATGATAGACTGGGTTATTTGCCAAGTGTATACTACTCATGTTGTCACAATAAATGACAACTGGCCCATCTGTAGACTGATGCATATCATAAAGTAGCTTATGCAACCAAGCTACCTCACATGCAGCCATTGCTGCACCCCTGTACTCAGCCTCTGTGCTCGACAAGGCAACTGTAGGCTGTTTCTTGCTGCTCCAAGTGACTGAAGCACTCCCAAAAGAGAACACATATCCACTGGTAGATCGTCTATCAGAAATACTACCAGCCCAATCAGCATCAGTGTATCCATGCAACTGTATCTGAACCCCAGTCTCATAAAATAGTCCATACTGCAATGTGGACTTCACATACCTGAGTATGTGTCTAGCCGTATCCAAATGTGGTTTCCTTGGAGCCTGCATAAACTGACTTACCAATCCAACAGCATAGCTCAAATCTGGCCTGGTAATAGTCATATAAATCAAACTTCCTACTATGCGTTTGTACATAGTAGGGTCTTCTAGAAGCTCACCTGCATCTGTGCTCAGCTTCACATTTTGCTCCAAAGGAACTGAAATAGGCTTACAGTCTGTCATCCCATATTTGGACAGCATGTCCAATCCATACTGCTGCAAGAGCTGTATCCCACTTGGTGATCTAATCACCTCAATGCCCAAGAAATAACGCAGCTCTCCCAAATCCTTCATCTCAAACTTCTGCTTCAATAGCATTTTCACATGAAGGATATCTTCATCACTGTCACCTGTCATAATCAAATCATCAACATAAATGACAAGTAGCATAATACCTTTCTCTGTTTTTCTCACATAAAGTGAGAAATCTGCCTTGGAAATTTGAAAGCCAATAGTGACAAGATACTGTCCTATCTTGTCAGACCATGCTCTAGGTGCTTGCTTCAAGCCATACAAGGCTTTCTTCAACCTGCAAACAAACTCAGGATGAACAGCATGCACATAACCTGGTGGCTGCTCCATATAGACCTCTTCTTGCAAATCACCATGCAAGAAGGCATTCTTTACATCCATCTGATGTAAAGACCATCCCTTTGATGCAGCCATAGCAATGACTGCTCTTACGGTTGCCATCCTTGCAACCGGACTGAATGTTTCTTCATAGTCAATGCCATATGTTTGTGCATACCCCTTGACCACTAATCTTGCCTTGTATCTGTTCACAGAACCATCTGCATTGTGCTTCACCTTATAAACCCACTTACAGCCAATTGCATTCTTACCTTTAGGCAAAGGTACCAATTCCCATGTAGCATTTGCTTCCAAGGCATCCATTTCTTCATCCATGGCTTTCTCCCATTTTTCTTTTCCCATGGCTTGCTCAAAAGAAGTGGGTTCTGGTTCTTGTATCACCTTGACCATATATGCATAGTGAATGGCTGTAAATCCATCATATTTCAGCCTATCCACAGGATACCTAACTCTGGTAGACCTGCGCAAAGTGGGTTCACTCCCAGGTGCTCTCAAAACATCCCTGATCTTCCTTACTCCAGGTGTAACAATAGAAGGAATACCCAACTCATCATCAATGCTCTGTTCTGAGCCACTAGATTCACCATCCACATAAGAGTGACCTGCATTCACATCAAACATGGGCTGATCAACCTTCTCTTTTCCTTTTCGTGATACCTGCGTACCACTATCTGCATTGCTTTGAGAAGATTCTCCTGATCTCAATCTGCCTGTCCATGGCGAGGAATGTGAACCACTGCTAGAGGACGCTCCAGGTCCACTAATATTTTGTGACTGCTGCTGTGAATTCTGTGCAGCATTACCATTTTGTGCATCTACATCATCAATCACATTTACTGGTTTATACCAGCTACTCATCTCATCAAAAACAACATCTCTGCTCACTGTAAACTTATGAGTAGACGGGTTATAGCATCTATACCCTTTTTGCTGTAGAGAGTAACCAATAAAGATGCACTTCTCAGCTTTTGGATCCAACTTGGATCTCAACTCATCTGGCACATGTACATAGGCAATGTAACCAAAAATTTTCAAATGAGAAATATCTGGTTTCCTACCAGTATACCTCTCCTCTGGAGTCATTCCATGTATTGCTGCAGTGGGAGTCCTGTTCATTATGTAGACTGCTGTAGCAACTGCTTCAGCCCAATAAAAATCTGGCAAGTCTTTTTCATTGAGCATGGCACGAGATACCTCTCCAATATGCCTGTTTTTCCTTTCTGCAATTCCATTTTGTTGTGGGGTATAACTGCATGAATATTGCTGCTTTATGCCATGCTCCTACAGGAACCTTGCAAACTCATTTGAGAGGTACTCTCCCCCTCCATCTGACCTTAGGCATTTTACTTGCAGGCCTGTTTCTTTTTCAACCATAGCTTTAAGAGTTTTGAAATGCCCAAAAACTTCACTTTTCTTTTTCATAAAATACACCCAAACTTTTCTGCTGTAGTCATCAATAAAACTAACAAAATAATGACAGCCTCCAAGAGATGCAGCTTTAGTTGTCCACACATCAGAGTGGATTAATTCCAATGGCTTCTCACTCTCTTGAACATGTCTAGGAAATGGTTTCCTTGCCTGTTTTCCAAACTGACAGGCTTCACATACCTTATGCATTTCTGCAACCTTAAATTTCGGCAAACCTGCAACAATATTTTGGGCCTGCATTGATTTAAGTCGCTGTACATTAACATGACCAATGTGTTTATGCCAGATATCAATATCTGCAACTACACCGGTCCCATGTGCAAACATTGCTGCACTCAATTCAGACATTTCTGCATCCAATGTAAACATTCTGCCCTTCTTCTTTCCTTTTGCTATCAAGCGACCTTTATTTTTCATATCCTCAACAAAGCATCCATGAGGATTAAATCTGACCTGCAAGCCCTGTTCAACCATTTGACCAACAGAAACCACATTCTTGGTGATATTCGGGACATGAAATACATCGGATAGGTATTTCTTTTTCCCATCCTGCATAGACAAGGGAATTTTTCCAATCTGCACAATAGGATGTGCAGTATCATCACCAGTCTCCACAAATCCTGGTTTTTCCATTTTCCTTGCATCCTCCATCCATTCTGCATGACCTGTCATGTGGTTTGATGCACCTGAGTCAACATACCATACATCATTGCTTTCTTCTGCACTTGTCATAGAATTGTTCATGTGCTGCACCATGAACAAATGCTCATTTCTGTCATCACCCTGTCTGCTAGAAGATGCATAATTCCCTTGTTGTAGTTTTCCATTCATGATGTCATTCTGCTTTTTATAGCAGTCTTTAGCCATATGGCCCATTTTACCACAGTAGTAGCATTCAACATTACTGTTTGCATTTTGACCTCTTTGCCATCCACCACGACCTCTTTGGCTCCCCCTGCCTCTAGAGTTACCACGTCCTCCTCCATAGGACTGGTTTTCTTGAGTTTGCTGCATATTCTGATTTCTACCACGGCCTCCAAATCGGCCTCCTCTACCTCTGCCTCTACCTCTTCCAGCATTTGAGTAGAAGACAGCTTCTTTTGAAGTTCCTCCTGAAGAAGATGCACCACCATTTCTCTGTTCCTCAGAAATTAGAAGAGCAATCAACTCCTCAAAATCAAGAAATCTTTCACGAACTGAAATGGATGTCCGAAACTGTGCATAATCCTTTCCTAGACCATTCAAGGTCACGGAAACTAAATCATCATCTTCCAGTGGCGACCCAATGGAAGCAAGTGCATCTGCAATCTTCTTCACCTTCATGTGGTAGTCGTTGATGCTCATACTTTCTCTTTGCACATTATGCAACTCTTGCTTGAGCTGCATTTTCCTGGCTTGCGTATTTGTGCTGTACATTTTTGACAAAGTATCCCATGCCTCCTTTGGCGTACTTGCATCCTGAATATGCACAATCATAGAGTCTGAAATACTGATAGACAACCAATACATAACTTTCTTGGCTCTCTCATGCCATGTTTTGAATGCCTGCATTTGCTGTTGATTGGGAACATCAGGAAGAACTGGTTCTTCTTCATTTCCTGCAACAAATTCCCAATATCCTTTTCCCATAAGGAAATTCGTCATTCTAAACTTCCATGCTTGGAAGTTGTTCTTGTCAAGCTTTTCAGTGACAATCTGTGAAAGAGAATCAGACGCCATTACAGAACACTGCAAAAAATTCTGTCACTGCAAAAAACACAGCTTCACCCTCACAAGAGCGAATCTGCAAAACTGGCGAAAGTGGTATTTGACCACACAGTCACTTCCTAGTGACGATTTTGCATAAACAGGCAACAGGGATGATTCTGTAACTCCCAATGTCTCTGCGCACAGGCATACAATGCAATTTCTACAGTAACTTTTCACCGACCTGCAGAACAGTGGTTGCACAGCATAAAACTGGGCCTTTTCCTGAGTGCGTGCAGAAAACTTCCGCCTCCAAAATAGGCCCCGAAATGGCCTCAAATCAAAAAAACAGGGTCGCCGCGAAGGGCGTCTCAACCTGAGACAATGCACTCCTGCAATTTTCGGCTGTGCTACCTGTAGAGATCTGCTCCCAAAACAGAAAATGAAAGCAACACTGCTCCTCTTACCAGAACACCGCGAGCTTGGCTTGCTTTCTTGAGCTCCTTACCACGAACAAGGCTCTGATACCATGTCAAGATTGTGGGAGAGAAGGAAGGAGTCTCACTTGTAGCTTTCTTGCTTGCACAATGGGGGAAGACACACAAGGGTGGAGGCTGAAAACAGTTTTCCTCTTCTTAGTTGTGTAAGCCAAAAGAACTCTAGTACAAAGAAATAGAAGAACCCTCTATATGGGTCTCAAACCAAACTCAACTAACTAAGGTGGCATACTAACTGAGCCACGAACTAGAGTAGATAAGGATAGCTATCATGTAGCTATTATTCAGGGGCGGTGTACCAACCGCATCTGCAACTGACAAGTCGGTGACATAAATACACAACGGTCACCCTGGAGTATCATGAGTGGAGCTCGATATCTCAACACAGAGTAATACTACACGTTGTCTAGCAACCAAGCATTTATACACCACAAGAAATGCTAGAATATTAGTTGATTGTCCTGCAGAAATGTGCATTGAGCTTTCACGAATGACAAATATGGAATCACATAATGTTATGAAGAATGCACCTTATGTTGAGCAACTTCAACAATTAAGAGATCAGTGGCTAGCATTTGGTTCTCCACCAAAACCCCAACAAGGGCTTTCTAAGACAAGCTCTCAAAGAGTACCATGGCAGGTAATCATATATAAGCTTACCTTCTTTTTTTGTGAAGATTAGTGTGATGCTCTTTCTTTTGTTCTATGCTCACTATTTTGATCTTTTTTTTGCAGAGATTTGTGGCATACATTCGAGAAAATTGTGCATCTAGAGATTGCCATATGATTGTTAGCTCCCAAGAAATATTTGATAGTTGGATCAAAATCATGAAGAGATACTCTAGAGGTGAACTTATATCCCAAGAGGAGAGTTTGAGAAAAAAGGGAAGGCAACCTTCTCCTGCTACATTTCGTTGCCTTATGGGTTTAAAGGATGGAGACATCCTTACACTACAAGAGGAGATCAATGAAGGTCATATCCTTTTTCTTAGAAACAAATGGGATAAGGAAGATATGATTGACATGGAAACAATGGCTAAGCAAATCAAGCAAGATAGGGTCCTAAAGGAGGAATTAGTCACTCTTTTCAATGCTTCAGTTCCAGAAAGTAGCGCTGTGATGAAGACTTGGGAAGAGCTTGTTGATGATTATGATATCAATGATGAAGTCTACACAAAGATTTTAGGCATTTGTAATGATTGGGTATCAAAGAAGCTCACACGTGGAGCTGATGCAGGGTCCCTACCAAATGGAGCAAAAGATATTGTGAACTTCCTAATTGGAAAAAAGCAAAATCCTCTTCAATCCTCCACTACTACCCCTTGGCGTGTATATGTTGTCAGATGCAATCTAGAAACCTTTGATCTTATACATAATGTTTACAGAGATCCAATTACCATTGAGGTTGTTGTTCTAGATGCAGCACATGGGGTTGAGGGAATGAAATGGGACTCTATAAAGTTTGGAAAGGTTGTATCCACTCTACTACAAATGACATGTGAACCTAAACAATTCATGTTGTTATCATTTCTTGATCGAAAGAAAATGGCAGCTTTGGAAAATGTTCTTGAAAGCATTTCTTGCAAGTATCGCATGCTAGTTGGTAGTGTTGACTTCCTACCAATGGATAGTACGTTTGCTTTTGGATCTATAGATTCTTTTGTGGTTTTGACATTAGTGACCATGGAGAAAAGCTTCATCAATTTTGAGCGATATATAAACAATGTCAACAAGCCTTCCATTTTGGACATTGAAGGCTTGGACAAGGAGTGCAATGATGAAGATCTTGAAGAAGAACAAAGGATTGCAAAGGCGACTTTGAGAAAGAAAATGAAAGTTACGGAAACTACAATCAAAGCATTCAATGATGCTCATGAGGTTGTATTTGATGTATATGCAAGTGGACTTGCATCTAAGGTGGCATTGATAAATCATATGAAGACTATTGCAGTGGTTTGCAACACTCAAGAGCAAAGAGAGGTTGAAGCACAATTGTGGAGGGTCCATGAGAGTGCCAAACAAAATTCAAACTCCCAAGAGGTTCCTCCTACTGAAGTTCAAGTTTTTGAAGTACCACCCGAGGGCATAGAAGAATCAAGCCAAGATATAGCAAGTCTAATTATGAAAGAGAAATTAAGGGCTACTTCAGGTGTTTAAACTCCGTTCCTTCTCCTTTCATCAAGGAAGACACATTGATGTAATTTTGATTTTTTTCTTGAGAAGTTACTTCCATTAGCATTTGCAATATTTTCTTTCTTTGGTGATATTAATTAAAGAAACTATGTCTTTGGTTTTTTAATTTTTTATAAAAGGTACCAAGCATGTTTGGTTTAAAAATTTTATTTAAGTAAATATTTTACCAAATCGGTATTAAAGAGCTCATTAAAATTTATCATCCTTTGTAAGGATAACTATTTAATTGTAATCTAGTGTGTAAGAATACTTATCATAATGAAAAGTTTGAGCTATCTATGCAAAATTTACTTAAGTCTATTTTAGATATTATTTCAATTAAACTCTTATATGTCTTGTGTTATGATCTTGTCATGTTAGTTTTGGTTAGATTTGTCCACATGGTCAAATCTCTTATCTCTTATAGCCTCTTTTACTACATCACTAGTGTATGTCTATGCATGTACCTTAGGATAAGAAAGCCAACAATATATTGCACACCCCAAAAAAGATTCATTGCACCTCCCAAAGGAGTTTTACCTCAGTTATAAATATTGCAACAAAGATTTCTCTCCAATGTATCTTTTGAGATGTGTATATGGAATATTAAGGTAAAATCCTTGTTACAATTCATGAGTTTAAATATCTATGGGATATAACTAGTTCAAAAATAGAATGGTTAGTCCTTAAGAAGAAACTATGAAAACTTATTCAAATAAAGTATAACTTATCTCAATTAAATTGTCATGTGTCACTTATATGTGACATAGTTTTGGTCACATGGTCAAAAGTATCATGTTTAAATTTTCTTTTAATAATTAGGACTAATAAACATCTTCTTTGTACATGCCATTTTGAAGGTATTTTTAAAAATTGAGTATGTTAAATATTATAATGATAATATAATTTGTGCAACTAATTACAAGAATCTATTGTTAGTATCTCAAGTATACTTATAACTAGCGATAAAAAGTAGATATGGAAAAATGACTTTATTAGAATAGATTTTACTTCAAAAAATTTGTCATATATATTTTTTTCACCTCATGATATTACTTTTGATTAGATTTGACCACATGGTCAACAGTCTCTTTTTTTAAGACATCATTTTTTAAGTAGTACCTATTTATGTATTTATCAATGTGAAGTTAAATTGCTTTAGTGTTCTATGCCAGTTTATAGCTCAAAAATTAGGTAGAATGATGAGGAAGTAAATGAATCTAATGTGCTTCTTTTTCTTCTTTGTAACTTCAACTAAGACATCTATGGTTGGATATCTAGCAGATTCAACAACAGTAGAGCACGATGATGTGATTGATGTTTCCTTGATAAGAAATGCAACACAATTATGTGTAATACTTGATCTCAATGGTCTTCTTTTACAACGATGCTTTGCTAAGTCTAAAAGGTTTCAAAGCTTTCAAATGGGAAAGCAATGGCTTGTTCTTCGACCAGGATGTATGGAGTTTCTTGAAGCCTTATTTGCAAGATTCCAAGTGGGAGTTTGGTCAACAACTTTACATAAGAATGTCATGGCAGTTATTAAGTGCTTGGAGATCCATGCAAAAAGGAAGTATCCTTTCTTCATGATTTGGGGCCAAGAACAATGTCATAGACATCGACTCAAAATCATATATAGGCCAGATAAGATGGGAGTAGAAGCAATGTTCAAGCCTCTGAAGTATGTATGGGATCAATATGGAGATGTTTGTCAGCATACCAAGACTATTCTCATAGATGATAGTCCTTACAAAGGATGTCCAAATCCTATTGGGAATTGCATTTATCCAAAAACATTTGATATTGATCGTGAAGACTCTATCTTGATCAAAGAACTTCTACCATACTTGACTCGCTTACGCAAATACCATGATGCACGTGAAGTCATCAAGTTTGATCGATATGGACAGGATCCAGTTCAATATGGACATGAATTGTATGCTCAATTCAAGGTTGTCATTGATGAATGGACTAGAGCAGAGAATGATGGTATTTCATCTTCATCATCAGCACCGCACGAGACCATGATTGATAAAGATGGTATATATGTTCAATCTTCAATTACTTCTTGCTTCAAGAGACCATCTATTATACAAACATCCTCAACAAATGCTTCACGTCATCCGTCTCTTACATTGAACAGCTCACAATTATCCATGTTGAAGCAAACTCCTTTAGTCTCTACTTTGAAAGATATGGAAGCAATGAAACTTGCTCATGAGTTAGGATATCACAAACATTTCATAAATGGTAGTGCAGCCAAACATTTTATACAAAATCTACAAAATTTGTATTTTTTCAATATGCATGATGTAACAAGAAGGCGCTGACTCTATATGGATTAATTTTGACTTTCATAATAGATATATCCCTTACATTAAAGGCTTTTGCATGGCTATGAAATATATGCTTGTTAGAAATTTAAAGTGTTTTATGTAATTACCTTGGTGTTTCTAAACACCACCAATATCAATGAGAGAATCTACTTGATGTTTCTTATTGTTTCAATAACATTAGTTAATTGTATTGAAATTTCTTATAAAGTGGTTTAAATCCTATTTTGTACTTTATGATAGTCTACTATACAAACATACTCAACAAATGCCTCGCATCGTCTATCACTTACATTGAACAACTCACAATTATCCATGTTGAAGCAAACTCCTTTAGTCTCTACTTTAAAAGATATGGAAGCAATGCAACTTGCTCATGAGTTAGGATATTACAAACATTTCATAAATGGTAGTGTAGCTAAATGTTTTATACAAAATCTATAAAATTTGTATTTTTCCAATATACATGATTAACAAGAAGGTGTTGACTCTATATGGACTAATTTTGACTTTCATAATAAATATATCCCTTACATTAAAGTATTTTATATGGCTATGAAATATATGCTTCTTAGAAATTTAAAGTGTTTTATGTACTTACCTTTGTGTTTCTAAACACCACCAATATCAATGAGAGAATCTACTTGATGTTTTTTATTCTTTCAATAACATTAGTTAATTGTGTTGAAATTTTTTATAAAGTGGTTTAAATCCTATTTTGTACTTTATAACCATCTACTATACAAGCATACTCAACAAATGCCTCACATCTTCTATCACTTACATTGAACAACTCACAATTATCCATGTTGAAGCAGACTCCTTTAGTCTCTACTTTGAAAGATATGGAAGCAATGCAACTTGCTCATGAGTTAGGATATCACAAACATTTCATAAATGGTAGTGCAGCTATCTACAAAAGTTGTATTTTCCAATATACATGATGCAACAAGACAATGACTCTATATGGACTAATTTTGACTTCCATAGTAAATATATCCCTTACCTTAAGGGCTTTTGCATGGCTATAAAATATATGCTTGTTAAAAATTTAAAGTGTTTTGTGTAGCTACCTTGGTGTTTTTAAATGCCACTAATATCAATGAGGAGAATCTACTTAATGTTTTTTATTCTTTCAATAACATTAGTTGATTGTGTTGAAATTTCTTATAAAGTGGTTTAAGTCCAATTTTGTACTTTATGTCTTAGCTAACAAATAAGTCTTGATTGATTATAAAATTTATGTCTATTTCTTTGGAAACACAAACCATTGGTCAAAGGTTAAATCTTTAGTCTTAGAAAAATCATAAAATTCTAGCTTGGTATATAAATCTTTATTTTATGATATGAAAATTCATTTAGCTAGTCAAGGTGTGAAACTCGTTAATTTTGGCCAAAGTCAATATCCATCTTGTCCATATATTGTCAAGATAGATAGAAATTTTGAATAAAAGATATTTATATATCATGCATATACATACAAAAAATGTAAATGGAGTGAGCAATTATTTGACATACTTGTGTCTATTGGTTTACACAAAAAAAGAACCATCACATCATAGGTTATCCAAACTTATTACGATATGGTATTAGATCAAGTTATTAAACCACACCTAGTTAGTGGTGACTCTTTTAAGGTCCTAGTTCATGAAACTTATACATGTCACTTTAAATGATGCTATATCTAAAAGAAAAAACTCGTATTATAATATCTTCAAATCCATAACATTATAAATTTTGGCCATGATAATATATTTTCATACAATGTTTAAGGCTCTTGTATTCTAAATTCTCTCTCCACTCCATCAAACCTTTGTATTCTTACATTAAACTTGGAAATTTCCTAGGTATATACTAGTTAAGCCTCCTTGATGTTTCCACCACCATACAACATCATATTTTGTTAGTATGCTAGAAAAGATAGAGGTGAAATCCAAATCTCGTAACAGCCACATAGCTTACATTCATCATTTAAGCTCTCAAGATGTCTGATCTCATATTTGTAACATACAAAGTGCCCTTTAAAGATAAACATAAACATAGTGCTCTCTTTCATTCACAAAAGTAAGACATTCATTCAAAGTGGGACTTGGGAAATTCCCAAAATCTCTAATATGGTGTTCTAAGGTATGCAACAATGGGTGTCCTACCATACATTCTCTCATATGGTGACATATTATGAGTCAAGGATGTAGGTGTTCTATTCATAATGTGAACTGTAGTATGCACTGCTTCTGCCCAATATGACAATGGCATGTTCATTTGGTTCATCATTTCCCTTGCAACCTCTACAATAATCTGATTCTTCCTTTTAGCCACACCATTTTGCTGAGGTGTGTACCTGCATGTCAATTGCCTTTTGATACCATGATCTCTTAAGAAGTCACAAAACTCATATGACATTTACTCTCCACCATTATCTGACCTCGAACATTTTATGTAGCATCCAAATTGCTTTTCATCCATAGATTTAAATTCCAAGAACTTTTCAAATGCTTCACTTTTATGTTGCATAAAGTACACCCAAGTCATTTTGCTAAAATCATCAATGAAAGTGATATAGAATCTACATCTTTTGCTCATGGAAACATTCTAACATGGGCCTCAAACATGTGAGTGTATTATTTCCAAAGGATAGCTACTTATTCTCCCCCTCTTTGGAAATGGCAATCTAGACTGCTTGCCAAATTGACATGCCTCACATACATGATCAAAATTCACATATCTAAAAAGTAGTAGACCACGCACTATCTGTTTCGATTGCATTTGCTTCAATCTTTGCAAATTAACATGACCAATCCTTCTATGCCATAATTTCACATCTTTATCTTGCCCATGTCCCCTCTCAACATACATAGAGTTTGAATCACTGGAGTACCTGCATCCAAAGCAAACAATCTCCATTTCTTTCTACCATGAGCAATCACCCTGCCAGTTCTCCCATTCTGGAACTCTTCAATGAAACATCCAAACTTATTGAATCTCACCTGCAATCCTTGATCTGTCATTTTACCAACTGATGTTAAGTTCTTAGTTATTGTGGGCACATAAAGTACATCACCAAGCTTGTTCTCAATCCCATCTTTAGTAACAAGTGGCACACTACCAATATGAGTAATTTTATGTAAAGTAT
Source organism: Lygodium microphyllum (assembly GCF_053477565.2). Taxonomy (NCBI): domain Eukaryota; kingdom Viridiplantae; phylum Streptophyta; class Polypodiopsida; order Schizaeales; family Lygodiaceae; genus Lygodium; species Lygodium microphyllum. The sequence continues at coordinate 8,854 of NW_028229765.1, read as the reverse complement.
CATCACTAGTGGCAACATATTCCTCATATTGCATTTTCTCCTTGCTATCAAACCACTCAGCATGATGAGTCATGTGGTTTGTAGCTCCTGAATCCAAAAACCAGTCATTCTCATGAAGAGGGTGAGTCATGCTCCCAAGCACATGCTCCATAGCAAATAGGTGACCTCTAGGTGATCTACCTCTAGATCCATAACCTATACTACCATAAGTGCCTACATAGTGGCCATATTGGGTCCTTCCACGACCCCTGGACAAGGCATTCTATTTCTGATAACAATCCCTCTCAAAGTGACCAAAATTCCCACAATAATGACAAGTGCCATCTCTTTGTGAAGAAGGGCTAGACCGTCCTCTACCTCTAGGGAAAGATCTCCCCCTGCCTCTATGCATGGAGTCATCATGACCAAAGTTACCTCTTCCACGAGCAAAATCATAATTACTACGACCAAGTGAAGAGCCTCTAGCTCTAGCTGAGCTGCCACAACCTCTCTGGTGATAGAAAACACTGTCTCCACCTGCATTTTTTGCCACTGCTAGATGCATTCAATCCCAACTTGATTTCTTCTGTAAAAGTAGCAATCCAATAAGCTCCTCAAAGTCAGGCATAGAGCCTCCTCTAACTGAAATAGAGGTATCCAACAATTTGAAAGCTGGTCCAAGTCTATTTAGTGTCACTGACACTAAATCATTATCATCAACAAGTGCATTAATGGATGCAAGGTCTTCTGCAATTTGGTTGATTTCTGCCACGTAGTCACTGATACTGCAATTGCCTCTCCATGCACCATGTAATCTCTACTTGAGTTGTATCTTATGAGCCTCTGTACATGTTCCATACATTTTTTTCTATAATTTCCCATGCCTCCTTACAAGTACTTGCCTTTTTTATATGAGGAATCAATGTTTCTAAAATACATATGGAGATCGAATGCAAAACTTTACTATTCTTCTCTGTCCAATCCTTGTATGCTTTATTTTGCTCTTCAGTTGGATGTTCAAGAACTTCTGGACATTCATCATCACCTATTATGAGGTCCCATAAACCTCTACCCATTAAAAAATTCTCCATCCTGTAAGACCAAACACTATAATTGTTTTTGGTTAGTTTGTCTCCCACAATTTGAGTGATCTGTGCCGTGTTAGACATATGGCTACTGTAAATTTAGAAAAAAATAGCAATACAAACTATCCACGAATGATATTGAGTAGTATGCCCCAATCTGGAACACCAATGATCCAATCTGAGACCAAAAATCATCAAACATAGTCCAAAAATGCATGTAAAAATAGCTTCCAACAATATGATTGTCATACATTCAGTTCCCAACAAGAACCATCCAATTCGGATTCCAAACGAGGTCTGTATGACCCAAAATGCAACATGGCATCATGATCCAAAACTACAAGTAAATCATTCATTGTGTGTTATCGGGATGTTGTATCGTGGGCTTTTATGATTGTTGGGTATGCAGCACATGATGGTTTTAAACAGGAAGGGCAGCGCCTTGAAGACATGCGACATGAAGGTGTGCAACCAGATGATGTGATGTTTAGCAACATTCTCTCTTCTTGCAGCTATTCTGGCTCATTGTAGGAGGGCCAGAAATACTTCTGAACCCAACAATAGTGCATCTTTGTTGTCTGCTTTAAGGCTTTCTGCTTCAAGATGATTGCATTCACTATGGGGGATGAGGAGTCTATTGTAGGAAAGTCATGCTGCTTCCTTTTGATTTTGTTCCTTTTTCTTTTCCCTAATTATAAGTCTGGCAGATTGGTCAGCAGAATGTAGTGTTAGGGACAGAAATCTGAACCTGAAAATTGTCTGTTAGATCATTGTTGTAGCATATATATACCAAACCTGACCCAATTGAGCATGAATCTACCCTTTTATCACTTTTGAGGAGATTATAGGGCACCAGATTCCTTGCAACCTTTGATGTTCGCTTACATATGCCTCTTATACAACTAGTTACAACTTGCCAAACAAAATCAAGCTTATACTCTTCCTCATCTTCTTCATTTGTCTCTTCATAAAAAGTGCATTTAACTCTCTGTTGGCCAGACCTTGTCCCTGCATCTTGAGGCTAGTCAGAGAAGAACATGCCAACTTAACGGTGTGGCCAAAGCCCAATTGATGGTATGCATGAGTAGCGCGTGCTAAGCTTGCAATTGCCCATGGCTGGTGGGGATGGTGCAAGCTTCCAAAGTGTTTGGGAGTACAGTACTGCTGCAATCATGATGTTTGTGATCTCGGATTGGACCATCACTGTTAGTTCACTCAGCATGCGTCGCTTCATATGACATTGCGCGCCAGTGGAGCCATGGCCAGGTGTCGGAGCTTGACTACAAACTGCGACACATTTTTCCATTCATGGAGTCTATGCATCCACAGACAAACTCGTTACGATGTGGCAATAAAACAATTGACTATCTTTGGGCCAATTTTTGAGGATAATCCTGAGAAGCAGTCTGATTTTGGAAGTGTGTCTTTGGTTCTGAGCATGCTTGTATGTCCTCGATGAAGCGTGCCTTAAAGAGGCAGTATCAACTGCTTACCTCCTCTCAAATCTGATGTCTGTATCATGTGCATACCACCATACATTGCTAGAAGAAGAAGTGGATGAAGAGATTATGATTTCTGTGGTTGCATCAAAGCATGGACATATTGCTACTAACAAAACTCTCTGTGGTGCTGTTGAGGGATGAGCTTGGCTTTGATATCATAATAAAAACTGAAGTGGAGGGAGTCCGTGAAATAAATCAGATGAGAGGTCAGGAGCTCCATGTTTTCTTCTCCTCCATTATTCTTCTCTATTTTTCCAAAATTCCACTACCACAAGTGGTATCCTCAAAAGATAGATACCCCAAACTTAAGGACACTTTACATATGCTTCTATTTTAGATACATACATCCATAGGATATGACTTAGGATATGTCGTATTTATCAACATGTGTGTCCACCACCTATAGTGTGGGGCTATACGATCACAATGTGTATAGTAAATATAGGGCAAGGTAGGCACAAGCACCTTTAACCCCAATAACCTCCCACATAAAGGTGAATGTGTCTCAAGTGAGAAGAGAATAAGAAAAAAGTGGCAAAGTACAAATGTACATAAAATAAAATAGGATGAGAAATAGACATCATCTCATCTTATGCCCATCATCTTCCTAAGGAAAGAAAAACATTCCATTGAGAGATTTTTAATGAGCAAATCTGTAGGATTCCCATCAGTCAAAGCTCAACAAATTTATCCTCTACAAATAGTGCACCTCAATATACTTTATCTTTGCATGGAAGAGCAATTAAATAGCACTCACAGAATCCCAATATAGTATAGAACTAACAATAATATCAAGGTCTACCACTAGGTGGTCTAACCATAGGGCTTCCTTGCAAGCCTCAATGGTTACAATATACTCTACCTTAATAGTAGATAAGGCTGTGCATTTTTGCACCCTAGACATAAGAAACAATGCCTCTAGTAAAAGTGAAGACATACCCAAAGGTGGATTTTCTACTATTTGCATATCCTCCATAGTTAAAGTTACTGCAACCCACAACTATAGCATCCTATCCAACATAGCAAATGCACATATTTGTAGTGCCTTTCAAGTACCTCATGATACCCTTCACAACATCCCAATGTCAAAGGTAGCTAGGTGTAGCTATGTAGCATACCACAACTCCCAATGTAAATGCTATGTCAAGGCAAGCTATCATGGCATACATCAAAATACAGATTATGGGTGCATAAGGGAACTTGAACATCTTGGTCTTTTGCTCATATGATTGGGGACAATCGGCCTGACAAACCTTCACATGGGAAGGTAAAGGAAAACTAGTAGGCTTAACATCATGCATATAGAATCGCTCAAGCACCTTCTTTATGTACATGTATTGTGATAGGTGAAGGATCCCCTTAGAGTGATCATGTGTGCTATGTATACCAATAATGTGTGAGACCTATCCCATGTCCTTCATCTCAAATCTCTTCTTGAGTTGACTCTTCAAGGCATCCATCTCATCTGAGCTCTCCCATCAATCAATACATCATCGATATAAAGTACTAAGATAATAAGGCTATCATCAAGGATCTTCTTTATGTATTGTGGGAACTTTCGCTCAACCGCCAAGATCCACGGACCACTTATTGTTTCAAGCGTTCCAAGTCGAGCACTAATGGCTATCTCTCACCTAGCCCAGATGCGCCATCCATATCTACGGGTGTAGTGAGCTTACCTCCATGCCGTTTGAGTTACCTCCTCTCCCATGCACTCCGGTAGCTCCACGATCCAAGTGCAAGCTCAAGCAAGCTCCATCGTCAAGCTCCACGCTCCAAGCTCCATCACCGTGAGCAAGAGAAGAGAAGAGAAGAGAAGAGAAGAGAAGAGAAGAGAAGAAGAGAGGAGAAGATTGAGAGCTTCTCCATCCCAGGGTCCCTCACCCTCACACACTCACTCCCTCACACTCTCACACTCCCTCTCTCAAGCACAAGCTCAAGCAAGCAAGAACAAGAAGAAGAAGAGGAGAGATACTTTTGGCCACACACAAGAATGAGCTTCTCATTCACTTTTCAACTTTATATACAAAACCATAAATCCCTTTTGGGTGGTCATCCCCTTTTCCCCTTTTTTACATGGCCGGTCGTAGCCTAGGCCCTTTTTTACATGGCCGGCCGTAGCCTAGACCCTTTTTCCCATTGTCCTTCTCTCTTCCTAGCTTCCTTTCCACCGCCTGTCTACATTTACAAATTGCACAGGAGAGAGCCTGACACTCTTTTACAAGTTTTCAGGGTGCGTCTTTTTATTTTAAAATGAACCTTTCCCCTTTTGCATTTGCCTTGGACTTTTAAGGTTACCCTTGTGCTTTTGGCCTTTTCTCCTCTTCTTTCTTCAGTTGGGCTACCTTTTTTCCACCTTTGCCCTATGCCTTTTTTTATTTACTTTTGCTTTCTTCATGTTGGGATAACATTATCCCCCTCCTAGACGAGTGCTAGTCCCATGGCACTCTTCATCAAAGGTAGCATGCGGAGCTTGCACTGAAGACGTGGGTGAAAGGAATTGTTATGGCTTGCCTTGGAGGAGTTCTGGTGTTGGTGCGGATGAAGGTCGTTGGTGGCACTTTGCTGTTCTGATTGGCCAGTGATATGATTGTTGTCGGTGGCGATAGGGCTACTCTTTGTTGGGCATGGTCACTTATAGCTGGCACGAGTGTTGGTGTTCTTGGGATGCTCATGGTGGATTCTGCTTGTGATGATTCTCTGTTGGTCTTGCATGATGAAGTAAAGGACAAGAGTTCAGAGTTGAGTGTTGATGTAGAGGTGACGGCGCATTCGTTGGAGTCTTTAATACCTGCAATTGGAAAACCTCTCATGTGGTCTCTCCCTAAGGGGTAGTGCTAGTCTTCTTATCGTGCACAATACATATTTTGATTAGTTTGGGAGATAGGTTGAGCTCTAAGCAAGCCTGGAGTATTGTCCTACACTTGAGGACCCAAATCGTGTATAGGTTATAGTGTGAATATTAAGTGAGTACACGTGCGTATTTAAGTATTACTTAGTTAGAAGGTTGTTGGCCTGGTTCCTTGTATAGCAATGGGTCAATGAAGCAAGGGGCTAAGTTGATGGAAAAATTTGTTGATGAAGACGGGGAGTACACTTGAAGATTGCTTGAGACATCATTATGGCTTGTCAAGGCAATGTAGCATAATTGAGCTCCTTGATGGCTTAGCTTTTGGTAGCTAGTGGCTACTTGTAGTGCTTGAAAAGTATGGTGTACTTTTCCATTGTCTTTCATGCCTTGCTTACCACAGTTGATTGTAATGGCATTGAGATGGAGTGCAAAAGAATTGTGCAAGTGGTTCAGGGTGACAGGTCTAAAAATAGGCGAGGTGAGCTCCCTAGGTATGTCCTGCCCTTAATGTGTCTTGAACAATTGTGGGGGATGTACAAAGGGCTAGGGGATTAGGGATGGAGCCAGTCGACCAAGGTCACTAGACGTACCTAATTTGAGGACCCCTAGGTGTGCGGTGCTGTGATCGTGTGTGCTTTTTTTTTCTTTCTTTCTTTCTTTCTTTCTTTCTTTCTTCCTTTTCTTTTCTGTTCTTTTCTTTCTTTCTTTCTTTCTTTCTTCCTTTTCTTTTATGTTCTTTTCTTTCTTTCTTTCTTTCTTTTTTTGTGGAAAAAATGAATACAATAAATGCCATACATTGAGGCTGTTAGCCTTTCATTTGGATTGAGAAATGTTGGGATCCAAAGGCTATGAAGAATGGATATTATAGAGATGATTGTATCACTAGCCTTGATGCTAGAGGAATTGTTGTTGAGATGAAGAGATACACTTGAGATTTTGCAAACCTCTTTGTAACATGTGAGACATCGAACAATTGAGGTAGCACTTGGAGTGAGTTGTGCATGGACAAGGGCACAGCATCTTGCGAATTGAATCCTGGATGATGAAGAGACGTTTGCCCTTGTTGAGAGCATGGCTCCTGCCCAAACATAGAGTTTGGTGAAGAAGGAGAGGTAATTGATAATTATGCTTTGGCCATGCTCAGTTGCAATATGTGCTTTTTGCAGAGCTGTCCTTGGGTTCTCATCCAGTGGCGTTTCCATCATGGCTTTTATTTCTTGGTATTCCTACCATTTCCTCCATAATGGTTCTTTGTGGGGTTGGTGGTCTTGTGGTGACTTGGGTATTAAACGCTTCTAGACATTGACCTGTGTCATTATGCATTCACTTGGACAGGCGTGAGAGTACATGCAAGTCACATACTTCAACCATAATGAAAATGTCCAGCTAAATAAGACATCGCCAACCTAGATCCCTTAGTTTTGACTTGATGCGTATCACCTACACTTGGTCATCATTGCTCATGGGGTGTGTTGGCCTTTTCTTCTTTTTGTATTATATACATAGTCACGAAACATGTTGTTTATTTATGTACATATTCATGAAACCATGTCACTCCGTGAGGATAAAAACCAATTGTAGAACTCGGGATTGTACTCGAGTGTGGCACACATATCTAGCTTCTGTGGTAGCCTACTTAGCAATAATAAATATTTGGCAACATCGAGTATCATGGTGCCTTGTCCGAGTCTACTGGAAACATGTAGCTCCTCCTCAGTGAGAGCTTTATCAATCAAAGGGCTCTCTAGGCTAGTTTCGGCTAGGTCTATACCTTGAATTGTAGCTAGAACTCGAAATGAATTTGGTGCCATATAGGTCGGGTCTCTTTGGGACCTCCATTTGGCCAGTCTCTCCTCTGAGATTGTCATGATTTGGGCTCCAAGTTCGGCCATTGTAGCATGCTTTTCAAACCAACGTTTTTCAAATTGGCTTCTACCCTCTGATTGTCGCTTTAGTTGCTCTATCTCTAAGAGATTTGGCTGGCATAGCATTTCATTAAATGTCACGGTTAAGCATAGTTCGTCAGCCTCCTCGTCAAAGATGAGTCACATGAGTTCATGTAAGAGCTTGTCATAATGTCCGTCAAGATATTCTTGCTCTTCCCACGATAGCGGATAAGGCAAATATTCCTCAAGCTGCTCCTTAGGGAATGTGCCCATGTCTGCATGAACATAGACACGTGCGAATAATTTCAGTTTAGTGTCCCACTCGGTCAAGCACTCTACGACATCTCTATGTTCTATGAGGGCTTGCTCGCTTGCTATCTCATGCAAAGTTCTAAGGTTTTCCTTAGGCTTTAGCATAGCTGGGGGCTCAGGCCTAGATGAGCAAGATTGGTCGATGCCAGGATTGCTTATGCCTTTGAGGTTTTCATGTTTCTCCTGAGGCTTTATGGTAGTTGTGTCATGGTTCTCCTCGAATGTGACCGCCGCGGTCTTAGCATCCTGTTGTGACAGTGTTGTATCCACTCTTGATTGATCAATGTGAGCTTCTCTATCGGTGGATTGAGTGTCGCAAGCAACAGTTGACGGTAATTGTTGCTTTGATTTATCAGAATACATGGATGTGTCTGAGATTTCACCACTATTAGGAGAGATGGCAATGGGTTTATCTATGGATGAACCAGACGCTTTGTTCATCATCTCTTCAATACTCTTGGTCCCAGTCTTCTTGTCGTCTACAATAGCTTGCAACTGTCATTGTTTTTGTTGTTTTCTTCTCTTTCTCTTGGGAACTAGAGGTGTATCCTTTAAGGACTTAGGATCCTGAATTAGGTCAGTAGTTGATGTGCTTGGTTGGGCCTTAGCATTCTCTTTCTGTGGCATGTCATCATGGGATTTTTCTACGGCCTCACTAGGTTGAACAGCCTTGCTAGGTTGCGAGGGTTCAACTACCTCTCTTTCTGGAGAGTCTAGTTGTCCAGCTAATTCTCCTCTATTCAGCCCGACATTAGATTGCGTTGACAGTTGCTCTTGGTTAGGCATTTGCTCTAGATTTTTGTCCTTATCTATTAGAATATGTCTCCATTGATTCTTGTCAAGGTGAGTGTTGTGTTTAGAGCTGTTGTTCTCTTGCTCTGGAGGTTTGGGTGACTCTATTGTAGAACCATGAGACGGTTTAGGGTTTTGTCATGTAGGCTTGGAAGAAACCAATTGAAGAAGTCAGGGTTGTATTGATGGAAAGCATAGAGATCTAGGATTGTAGGGTCTTGAGTGAGACAGAAGACATATACGCTGACATCAAGTACCATGCTCCCTACTCCTAGCCTACTAGCCACATGTAGATCTTCTTCTAGAAGCACTTTATCATACAAGGCATGTTTTTGGACAGTGGTAGAAAGCTAGACATCATGGGCAATTTCCAACACTCTCAATGAGGTCGGGGCAACGTACGTGGAATCATGTATTGATGTCCAAAGGGATTTCCTTTACTCAGCA
>NW_028229762.1:72500-88564 GCF_053477565.2 Lygodium microphyllum | reverse complement strand
GCAAATATGGATAAAAGACATCTCCAGGGAAAACCTCACGACCTGGTGGTCAGCGTGGCAATAATAACATTTATCAATATGCCACTAATTACTTACTGAGATCATCGTAAATGATTAATGCGTACATTCCATGATCTCTAAAATATTCTCCCATAGCACAACCGGAATATAGTGCCAGAAATTACGGAGGAGCAGGGTCCAAAACAATAACTGCCACAACGATAAAATATTCCAAAGCACCAGCTTCCGACAGAATCTTAACCAATTATGCCACGGTTGAACGTTTTTATCCAATCGCTACATACACACAAAACAATTTTTCACTATCGCAAGTGCTCTGTGTGTTGATTGCTTTTTAATTCAAGATGGTATCAATGGCTATAGCAGTCTTTCCAGTCTATCAGTCGCCGATTATCAATTCTCATTAACCACGACCTATAGGAACCAAGCTATCTACTGCTTTTAACCCCGTTTACATAGGTTCATGGACGGATTTACGTGCAATAATGCCAGAGGCTTTAACTTCCACACGTCTTCATTCCACTGCACTCAAGGATAGAGTCAAGCTTCTGCCAAAAAAAGTGGTCGTAACCGTGCTCTTTAAACCATGCAAAATAGTTGCCTATTACATGGCTTTCTAACCTAACTTTATTGAAATTTTATTTTATCTGCAAGCTGGCCGCAAAAGAAAACTCCTCTCGTCCGGCCTCTAGCCGGGAACTTACTTTGTGTTTTTTCAGAGTCCATCGTAAATCGCTAGAAAGTATAGTCAGGCAAAACCCTTTGTTATTATTCTCCATCGAAGAGCATAACAAATGCATAGGCTCCTTTCCTTATACCTGGCCTTTATCAAGTGCCTTTCTATTGCTAGATTTTCGACAGGTAATATGGGCCCTCTGACCTCTATTCAGGGCTTTCCTCCCCTTAAAGATCTCGCCATTGTTATCTATAGGTAGTTGGGATCCTAGTAATAAAGGGTTCAACTTCACCTCAAGATGTTATTCAGTCCCCTTTGCTCAATACGGTAATAAAGCATTCATTTTTTGCAGGCTCCAAAAGATGTCAATCTATTCCATCAAGTCTGCTACAAGCAAAAGACATATCTGTGTTTATCTGACAGGACATGGTCTCTTGGAAAAGACTCCAATTCGCTGGCTTTTGCCCTCATCTCGTGGCAAACTAGCAAGCTTGCATGATGATCTTTATCCATCCGGCTTCAATCGTGCTGCTCTTGCGACATGCTATGGTTCCGATTTTCCTTGGTGGGTTTTGGTGAGTCTTATGTTTGTATACAATGCCAGCTTCGCATTTATTAACTATAGATAACTTAAAGGCCGCCCCACCTAAACCATCAATAAGTACTCCTAGCGCATCTACTACGCAACCTGGCATAGCCTTTCCTACGGGAACATCAACAATGGATCCGGTACGCTTAACCGTATCTCCTTCTTTAATGGCAGTATCACTACCAAATATGACAATTCCAACACTTTCATTTTCGGAATTCAAAGCCATTCCTTTGACACCGCTGGCAAATTCTACCATTTCTCCTGCTTAAGTCTTGTTCAATCCATAAACACGTGCAATTCCATCCCCGACCGATATCACTCAACCGGTCTCATCTACTGGCAATTTAGTGTAATAGTCGGTAACTCTTCCTTCCGGGATCGTAGATGGTTATTCCGTTGTTCTAGCTTTAGATAATCTCATACTTTCGGCTAGTCTCTAAAAAGCTAATAATTAGGATAGTCTATTATATTGATGGCAATTCCAAACGTTTATCAAGAGTGGGTGTGAACCAAAGAATTCTTTGAAGGTTATTATTAACGGGGCAGACGTTACTAATTCTCTGGGAGGTACTAAATGTTTACGCCTAACGGCTTTACGAACATTTTGTCGAATAGAACTCTCCAAACGATTCAAAGCTAATTTGAATTGTTTTTGTAAAAGATCCGCTATAGATTGAACGCGTTGATTTTTCAAATGGTCTATATTGTCAAGACTGCCTGTTCTGTAACTTATTTCAATTAAGTGATCTGCAGTCGCTAGCACATCTTGAGGTAGTAAAAAATGTTCCGTCTGGGGTACATCAAGATTAAGTCTGACGTTTGGATTCCGTCGACCGAGTTGTCCCAATTTGCACTTTTGTTGAAAAAATTTTTTCCATAATTCCTTAAATATCGATTCTGAAAAGACGAGATCGACGTCTGCATTAGGGTACAAATGCTTGTAAAGCTCCACTAAAGCGTCTTCTGATGATTAGATGGTTCCTTTCTGTTTATCTAAGAGGTTCATAAAAATCTTGAGGCATTTCGTAAAATACTTCCTTCGTTTAATCCCATAGCTAAAGGTAAAATCAAGATGGACACTTTTCGTTTTCTACTGATACGAACCCATGTTCTATCCCTTTTGTCTATCCCCAGTTTGAATCTTCCCCCCCCCATCTGAAATTATAGTGCTAGTATACGCGGAAACTCCTTTATGGTCTAATTCGCGGTTATAATGGATACCGGGACTCCTTAGTACTTAGTTGATAAGGACCCTCGCGATTCCATTGATTACAAACGTTCCTTCGGGATTCATCCAAGGAATGGATCCGAGACATACAATTTATTTCTGTATTGATTTGTTCCTCTTCCAGATCGATTGAGCCGGTACATATAGATCAGATAAATATGTGATACATTGATATACAGCATCTCTTTCTTTAATTGTAGGTTTTGATCACTGGTACTGCCCGGTAAGTAATCAAAATTTCACTTCCTTATTTGCATCTTCGATTTTCGGAAAATTGTTTGAGCTCCTCAAACAATTTTTCACAAATGAAACAGTTGAATCCCCTAATTTGGATTCTTCCAGGTTCCGGCAATACAAACGTTTTGCTATCTCCTCCTAATGTTATCTCAAGAGTATCCCTTCCCCATGGTTTTACTTTTTTTTTAGCTACTGGGTTTTATGGATTTTATGTTATTATAGGGACCATTTTTTTAATAATATGCAGTATTCGTCAATATATGGGTTATTTTAGCCCCTCACATCACTTCGGTTTTGAAGCAGCTGCTTGGTATTGGCATTTCGTGGACGTGGTTTGGTTATTTTTATTTGTTTCTATTTATTGGTGGGGAGGTTTCTAAAAAGGCATGGGCCTGGCCTCGCCATCTTCTAAACGAAAGAAAAATAGCCACTAAACCTGCTTAACAAAACAGAAACGCTTCGCTTTCCAAATTTGGCAAACTATCACAATATTTGCTCAAAAAGGAAGGGTTTCCTTAATTAAAAAGGGGGTGACCCCCGCTTTCTCCCACAGAGTGCCTCAGCTTGCCTATCCTTTTCCTTCTGCCTCTCCTACCCTTAAATCTCCCCTTTGACTCTTTCTATCTCATTATCTTGAACATGAGTAGAAGTACCAATTATGTGACAATTCAAAGATTTCTTTTTTTCAAACTATTCCTTTTTTTATTTCCTTCGACAGAAACAATAATCCAATGAATTTAGACAAGGAGAATATATCGAGCATATTATAGCAACTTTATAGATTGCTAAGAAAGCATAATCAAAATAGATAACAAAATTATATTTTCAAGGCAAAAAAGAGAATTTGGAATGAGAATAAAGCAGTACTAAGTCTTGGGTTTGTATCTAAGCAGCCAATCTCTTTCGGATTGAAAGGGAAATCAGGAAAGATTTTTCCGGATGTTGGAATCCCTCCCAGAGGCAAAACCTTTCCTTCACAGAGAATCAAAGAGATTCTTTAGAATATTTATGAATAGTGATGGAAATCTGCGGGTAGCAATGATCCAGATTAGATCCTCACGAGAAGAATAACCAAATTGCTTAAGTTACGAAAAGTTATATTTAAAAATATATAGAATAAAAAATAGATATATCTACTGTAGATAACTTCATTTTTCTCAATGCTTCCGTTCGAATTGGTCAGGTAAGGAATAGCGGAAAAGGCTAAACCCTTTATTATTACCATATTTTTTTCTTATTAGTTATAATAAGAATTTTTTAAAACACTTCAAAATAGTTTATGGGGGGGGTTAGTTTACCTGGCAGTCCACCCTTGTCATTAATTTTACATTATGATATTAATCATATTCTATTGATTATAGAAAAAAAGAAGTTGAATTGATATCTATAAAAACGCAGTATTGTCGTGCCTGTAGCGCATAGCAGTAAAAAAAAATAGATATAACATATTCATAATATAAAAAAAATATATAAAGACGGGTTGGGGGAACAAAATAATAAACCGAACCTAATCTTGGAATCTAATTCTGCCAGTAGATGTTCAATTAGCCCTTTATCGGACTTGAACCGATGTCTTATGCCTTACCATGGCATTACTCTACCGCTGAGTTAAAAGGGCTTGTAGATATGCATTATTGAAAATGTAGAGTGGAAAACACTTGTAGCAAGACTATCTACTTCAATTAATTGAATTTAACCTTTCATTGAAAGGCTCCCCCCGTTCTTTTTTCTCCCTTGTAAAACACAATTCAATGAAAACTCTTTGATTGAATATCAAAAAGAATGTTTCACCAATTCTTCCAAGATATATAACCTTGTCTCCAACGATAAGAAGAAGATATGACAAAGGAAGCAACTAAGCGTCATAAAAAGTATTGACGAATTTTCGCGTTTTTCTTTTGATTTACAAGATGGAAACCTAAAAGAAGTACATAGAAGGGTTTAATTTAAAAGGATTTTTTGATTGTTTCTTGAAATTCTTAAGAAATAGGGCTTTAATTCGGTAAATCAACGGAGAAAAAGAATTGGATTGAAGGGATTAGGGTCATATTGGACTATTTCAAAGATGAATGAACATATTCCTTTGCGGAGACAGGATTTGAACCCGTGACCTCAAGGTTATGAGCCTTGCGAGCTACCAGGCTGCTCTACCCCGCGTGGCTAACCCCCTTTTCAATGTAATTATTATACATTTTTTTCAATAATTACATTGAACATCAGTAATTCCTTAGTCAAATACTAAATAGAGAAGGGGACTAATGGCTTGTTGAATTACCTCAAGGATTTCCTCTGTATGAAGTGTAAAGAAGGATTACCCTTTAATCACCAACTTGCTTTTTTTAAACCAGGTAACAAACAAGCATGTGCCATTTCACGCAATACGTGCCTGGATAAACCAAAATATCGAGAATTCGATCTAGGTCGTCCGGTTAGCGAGCATCGATTACGTAAGCGAGTGGGAATACTGCTGCGCGGAAAGGACCGCAACATTTCTAGAATCTCCAACTTCTTTTGTATCGATGAACTCTTTTTCATCTCCCGTTTCATGGACTGACGAACACAATCATACTTCTTTACCAATTTCTCTTTCCTTTTCTCTTTTTCAATAAGACTCTTTTTTGCCATGATTAATGAATAAAAAATATTGAAATAAAATTTTGGATTGAACCAACTATATTCATAATTTTTCCTTCTATCCTACTTTTTTTTTCTCAAGAATAAGTTCAAGTCGTGAACGAGACGGGTTGAGCTTACCCTTGGATTCTTTCAAAACAAAGATAAGCTCAACGCAAGGGCAGAATAGCGAGTATACATAAATGGAAACACTCTATCTTTTTTTTTTTTTTGATATCTAACCAAATTTACCGGATGTAGACGCAATGAGGAATGCGGCGTAGGTGAATACGTAACCTACAGAAAAATGTGCCAATCCCACTAATCTTGCTTGAACGATTGAAAGAGCTACTGGTTTATCTTTCCATCGTATCAAATTAGCCAGGGGTGTACGCTCGTGGGCCCAAGCTAGAGTTTCAATCAATTCCTGCCAGTATCCTCGCCAAGATATGAGAAACATGAATCCAGTAGCCCAAACGAGATGACCAAAAAGAAACATCCATGCCCAAACGGATAAACTGTTCATGCCGAAGGGGTTGTAACCATTAATAAGTTGTGACGAATAACGCCATAAATAATCTCTCAACCGGCCCCGGCAGCCCCGTTAGGCCTGCCCGGCAGCTTAGTTCCCTCTACCACTATGGAAGGCCGGGTGTATCCCTTGGCAGATGATCTATCGGGGTGTGTGGAACGGCTGAAACGCCGTTGTGAGAAGAGATCAGCTTGACCTCGAAGAGCTTGTCCGGGTTCTGCGCACCCGCCATACTTTCCTACCAGCGGAACTTGGAAATCCTGGCCCGGGTTCGGAATGACGTGTTTGTTTTTAATAATCTTGTGGAAAAAGTAGATATATTGGTTATTTCATTCCACTAGTAAGTAATTTCTCCTTGAGTTTCTACTCATTTCATTGAGTTTACCTTCTAAAAGAGTTTTACTTTGATTTTTAAAAGGATGTTCTTTGAAATTAACTGGAAAGTGTTGCTGCATTAATCGTAAGGATTTACTCCAATATATAAAGTAATCATAATATAATTTACCTTCTTTTATCATGTCTTGCAACGATAATACAGGCAATTCGTTATCAAAACGATTGCTTAAGTTGAAATCTTCTTCTTTTTTGTCCTCTGGCTCGCCCAACCCTTTTTCATTAACCCGTTTCAATTTTAAGTTGAAATCTTCTTCTTTGTCCTCTGACTCGCCCAACCCTTTCCTATTAACCCGTTTCAATGAATTAACAACTTCATCTATTTCTTCTATAATCCTATCGTCTTCTCCTTTCAGAACCTTATCGTCTTCTTCTACTTCCTTTACTTCAGATGGTTTTATTGAAGAAGGATTATCCTTAACCGGTGTTATTGAAGATGGATTGTCCCTAACCGGTTTTATTGAAGATGGATTTACAGAAGATGAATCGCCTTCAGACTTATCTGAATCAGAAGTATGCTGTTTGCTAATATTTCAATTAGATGCGCTAGTAGATGGTAATGCTATATTTTTTGAAGATTGAACTTTATCAATAAATATATATAGCGCACTCACTATTTTAGATATTCTCTCTTTAATAGGATTGTAAGTCAGCTAGCCAAATGAAATTAAAGTCAACAACAATAATAGCCAATAGGTCAGCACAAAACCGTGTTGCTAGATCAGCGCAGAACCGTTCGTTCCTGCTTTAAGGTCAGCGCACGTTTTAAGGTCAGCTAGCCGATCAGCACACGCATAACGTCTCAAAGTCAGCTAGCCTTAGAAATCGACACAAGTTTTAAGGTCAGCGAAACAAACACAAATGCTAGCCAGCGAAATAAACACAAATGCCATCATTCTTTGATGTTTTCATGAGAGAAGCAGCCAGGAATGCGTCAAAGGACCTTAACTTGGGTGCATCTCAGCCTACATAGTTAAACCACTTCACCGCATAATCGGACGTAGAAAGAATGCGAAACAGCCATTGTTTGGTTGTTTTTGCTAGTAGATGGCATTCTAGTTTCTATCCCTTTCCGCTAGAATTTCTCCATACCTTGAAAGTTCTCCTTGAGCAACTATAGGTTTCTGGTGCATGTAAGTATTATTGTTAGAACGTTCATAGACTCTCAATTGAGTATCCGCAACCTGGCTGGCAAAGAATACAACTCTATTGCCATCAACGTATTTGATTCTTCTTTCTTGTTCGGATACAGCCACGCTTCCTGAATCTAAAGCTACCTAACCTTCTAACCCAGTACCTACAATGCACCTTTCAGGCCTAAAAAGTGGAACTGCTCGTCGCTGCATGGTGGACCTCATTAATGCACGGCTTGCCTCATTATGCTCAATAAAAGGAATAAGAGAAGCTCCGATTGAAAAATGTTGTAAAAGATGCACGTTATGAAAACGGGCTTGTTCCCATGTAACGGTTAGAATTTTTTGTCGGTAACGCGGGGTCGAACGCCATTCAAATCGTTGCACTTTGCCTTTCCCTCTTCCCTTCAGTCGAGTGGCTGAAGCCCCTCTTCTTTTAGTCAATACGCTAAAGCTCCTCAAAGCTTTGCTTTGCAAAGCAGAGCAAAACAAAGTAAAGCAAAGCAAGCAAGAAAGTCTATAAAAAATAAATAAAAATAGCATAACGAATGAGGGACATGACAAAAGGATTGGCCCTTCAAAACATTTCAATATTACGTTTTATAAGCACCTTATTGTAAGTAAGTAAGTTTTTGTGTTCCAACATTATGTTTTTGCCAATACCTTGCGTCTTAACATTATATTTCTAATTATTGCATGCTGAAAAGTTTAGTCTTTGCGTTCTCACGTAGGATATAGCGATTTCTAAACACCTTGCCGTTTAGTTATTGCATTTTCGTCACGTCACGGGTTCGCGATTTCTAAGTATGATTTACTTTAAAGCTTACCATTTAAAAAGCGCAAAATACCATTGAAAGCGAAAAGGCTAAGCTTACCTTATTGTATTGAAGACGTTGCTTATCTTTGAAAAAAGTCGATTAACGATAGCCCAAGCAAAAATACCTTTTTGATTTGAATAGACGTTGCCGACAGCTCGTGCCTATAGGTGTTGGGTTGAGTCCCATGTTGCCGTTGCCATTACCATTTTTAGAACCTGGCAACAGACTTTTACAAAGGTGATAAGCCGGAGGAAGATGAGATGACGTCAAATCAGCATGCCCCGTTATCTCTAGGCGACGCATGTGCTACAATATTGCTAGAGATAAAGAGTCGCGAGGGCGTCCCTGGGTCGTACGTCTCCGCTTATATTGGTTTTTTACGTATACACTTAGTCGCAGAAAGCAGTGTAATCAAATGCCTAAAGGTATTCAGGTTGCCGGGATTGGGTTTATGGTGGTCCACATGCTGATGGACCTCCCAAAATGTTCCTTTCACCCGTTTGATTGCCAAGCAGCTTGTTATCGTTACTCGATTGCTCTTGAGTCGTGGTTTCAGGGGATGCAGTGTCGAATGGTGGCAAAGCGATTTGGCTTGGCTCTTAAAAAGCTAGCTTTCCCAATCAAGTTAGAGGGATGAAAAACATACTACATAAAAATGCTAACTTCTAACCATACTTACGGATGAAGAGGGATTCGAACCCCCGGTATTCAAAAGAATACTTCGGTTTTCAAGACCGACTCTTTAAACCGCTCAGACATCCATCCATTTTTTGGCAAGATTATGAGCCATCAATAATCAACCAACACAGGTTTTTGTAAATTACATGCAACACAAAAGAAAAACAAATAGGTCATATTGGCTGGGATGGGGGCCTAATTGATTTCTTTTTTTTCTCATCACATCTATTTTGGATAACACTGGTTAATAGATTCCTTTTTTTTAAGCTCAGTTATCTTTTTTTGCTTGTGTAAAGACAATCACTATGTTACGCTTTATTGAACACAACAACTAACATAAGGGTTTCTGTGGAAACTAAACTATAGGAATCCTTTCTAGCAAGTAACTAAATGGCTTGGCAAACCTCTAGCAAAGCTTTGACAGTTACGGGCTCCGCTTGACCTTTTCCATTGGCCGTATGGTCGACCAAAATTGATTGCGATTACTGAGGGCAAAAATTTCAAATTGCAGCCTTTTTGCTTGCCAGGTTACGATCTTTTGTCTTGACGCAGGCTATAGCCTAAATTACAAAGAGCTACAAAAGCATGCTGACTTAACGTCATCTCCATTTTTTGTTGCTTTCCATAATACATTGAAATTACTGTAATTTTTAAAGTAGCAATAAAAGGAATATCAGCTAAAGCAACGCATTGCATTGCTTAATAGTTTTAAGTTATCATTTAATGTAATCTACTTTAAGTTTGCAATAAAACAAAACATCAATGATAACGTTGCATTGTGGGATAATAAAGGAGATCTCTGTGATCAAGAAGAATGATTCGTAATAGCTTAAGTTTACTAGAATAACTTTACATGAGTTTGCAGGGGAGAGACAGAAATGTAAAGCTCACCTTTGAAATAACGAACTGATAAGCCTCAAAAGCAGATGTGTCACCTTTTTGTGGCTTCTATAGCGAAAAAAGGGATTCGAACCCTCAACCCCAGCCTTGGCAAGGCTATACTTTACCATTAAGCTATTTTCGCTGGCTCTCTTTGCACCTTGGCTGTTGAGTTAATTGGAATCATTGATTTGCAATTGACAGTTGATTTTGGCAAGTTCAGACCACCAATCTTAGGAAAGGCAAAAATTTATATACGAAACCACGTAAAATGTTTCGCCTTTCTTATCCCCTACGAGAATCGAACTCGTGTTTTCGACATGAAAAGACGATGTCCTAACCATTAGACGAAAGGGACTTATAGGCAGGCACCTGGCCTTATATTTTATGATCAAAATCCTGGCTGAGGATTCGTTAGTTGCTAATGTTTAAATAGTTCTAAGATTTGACAGTAAATAAGTGTGCTAAGGCATTTGCTTTATTACTTTTGTATGTTTTTTGGGCATGTGTTTATTTGTTTACTGGCTATTCTCAATATATGTGAAATTGTTGTCGGTTTATTAAACCATCTAAGCATTGAGTAGAGGACACCATTAAGAACCAAATCGGCCTCATTTAGCATATCACGAGCATTCAACACGGAATTGATTATTATATATTATTGTACCTTTAGTAACTATATCCGTATTAGATATTCTATTTTATCATCTGAAACAAGTAAGAAGATCTAATCCATATTCAACTTATTAAAGAATGTTAAAAAATAGTAATTTACTTAAGTCTATGAGAACATTTGTATAAATATTAAAGCAGTGCAATATTGACCTTGTTGAGAGAATTGGATGATAAAACGCACTTTATGCCAAATCAATTCAACAGTTAATAAAATAAATAGCATAATGGATGCGAGCATGATAAAAGCAAGCATAATTAGCTTTTTAAGCACCTTGTCGTTTTTGCGTTCCAGGATATGGTGCTTTCCAAACACCTTGTCGTTCTTGTGTTCTATGGCTAACGTTTTTGCGTTTTATGGCGTTTTTCAAACAATAAGTTCTTCAGTGCTATAAGAATCAACGATTAGACTGGTCCTTAGTTAGTGGGCCTTTGGCCTTGCCGATGATAAAACGTTTTATTGTTAGAAATCGATTTTAGGTTGATATAGAAGACATAATAAATTATTGACTCCTATTCAGTTAAGTGACGTTTTGTCGTTGATACGCTAAAGCTCTTTGGCAAGCGGTTTTCTTATAGTGTCGTTAGCCAACATCCGTTTTCTTGCATAAAGAAACAGTCATTACCAATCGAATAGAAGATAAAAAAAATAAACTAGCATTGCTTTGAAAGGTTTGTATAGATTTGTTTCATATAAGTATTGGTAACGGATGCACTAATCAATCGTTTTGCCATCAAAGTCCTTGAAACAATTACTTCACATGTGCCGGCAAAGTGCTGGCAAGTCATATCCTATTTCTTGCCGGCAAGAACTTAATATTTAAAGCCATAAAACGCAAAAACTAAACGCCATAGAATGCAAGAACTTACCTTTTTTAGAAAACAAGGTATTAGTGAAAATGCCATAAAACACATTAATGGCAAAGTGTTGACATGTCATATCCTATTTGAAACTAAATAACTTTAGCCTAAAGAATAACGTGGTTAAAGTTATAAAACACAAGGTACTGACGAGCCATAGAATGGCCAAGTATTGACGAGCCATATCCTATTTTTTTAGGCAAAAACAACATATTTAAAGCTATAACATGCAATAACTAAACGTTGTCGAAAATGCCATAAAACGCATTACATTGAAATGTTTTTAAGGGAAGCATGTACATTTTTAAAGGAACTGGCTACTCTTAAAGTACTAATATGGGTTTGCAGGGCCAGCGTATATCCAATAAGCTAGTTTCATATTAATTTTCTTCATATATCTTTCTATTTATCCAATACCCGAAAAAATCGTTTTGAAATAAAAAGGTTTTCTTTTCAAAGGGAAAAGGAATTGAAACCGATGCGTTGTGACTTTAAGATCTTTTACCTTTGTTTGCCGTTCATTCCGGCCTCTTTTATCTTTATTCACTTTATGGTTATCCTTACGGGCACGTTTACCAAATAACATAATCTGAAACAAAAGAGATTCGAACCCTCGACAGCATGGTTCGTAGCCACGTGTTTTAATCCCCTGGGGAGAGGAGAGGAAGTGAAATGAATGAGGATAAAAACGTGTCCTTTAGCAGGCCTGACATTGCCGCTAGGTGATCTAAGCGAATCGCCCATCTTGCCTTAACATACCAGGCTAGACAATCTAGCAAGGTGATGAACCAAGGCAAAGCAATTCCGTCAAGAGGTGTGCCAGCTTATATGACTTTAATAGTAAACAGCAAGAATGGCATCATTTTAGCTAGGCCATCAAAATCAACGATTTAACCATCAAATAAAATCTATCACGGATCCAGTTAAGGTGCCATCCAATCTCGCAGAAAAAAGATTATTCCAATAGCGCCTTAAGGTGATTTGCTTAGTATGCGCGAAAGCCAGCGATAGCACGTAAAATTATTATTTAAGTTTGAGTCTTGCATCCGGAGAAAATGGAGTTGAACCCTTCTCGCCCCGATCTTTTTGAATAAAACTACCAGATGGCTAACATCCTGTTTATCATACTATTCATTGTACTGTCTTAATCTTTATTCCATATATCGTGATATCTGGTTTAAAGTTTAAACCAATTCTCATACCATCTAAACTGTCGAATCCTAAACTCATTCTTTTCTTGTTGAAGAAACACTGTCCTCGATGTTTTGACGGTTTCTTTGATTGCGGTTGCAGTTTTTGATATTTATAGCCAGTTTTAATAGGGAGGGTTTATCAAGCCCTCATTTTTACGTGCTGCCGGCCTAGCAAGTCAACATGTAACCATTTTTTTGATGAGATACTTTAAAAATCAATTTACCATAATCACACATACATAATCGGAGTGATAAGGGATAGATTGGTACATAACGTTAGATTATTAGACATTATCGTAGCCTAATAGATGTAATCTATATGGTTTCTTCATTTAATAAAAGAAAATCCAAAGCCTCATATGAGTTGCTTTTGTCATTTCAGTGACAGGTTCAATTTAATTCTTTAAAAGACGACACCTGCGCAAGCAATAGGCGACTGCACGCTTATTGAGCAAATATCCATTTCAGATAATCATCCTTAGAAACCGCTTCCATGACGATAAGCATGAACGCATAATTGGTTCCACAGATCTCGCTGCACTAGCCATAATAAACTCCCTCTCATTATATAAAAATGAAAGTCTAATTCGAACAACCAGATACGACATCACATTTAACACCTGGAAAAGGTACAGCCCAACTATAAAATACATCAGCTAAAGTTATAATCATACATGAATGAGTTTTAGCCGATACAACCACTCAATTGTCCACTTCTGATAAACATAATTAACCCAATTACAAATCATCCTCTGAAAGCATATAACTGTCGAAAGTTAATAACTATTCATCGGAACTGTTATAGTCCGAATACTCATAAGGTTGGGTTGGCAGCCAGCCATTTCTCAGGCTCATTTGCCACCCTCCAAACTGTACTTGCGAGTCTCCCCGCAAACAGCTCTCCACGCCTATTGATACTTGAAAAATAAGCTAGTATTTTATGGGTTCTCATTTCAGCTTGCCAGAGATGAGATGTTACGACTTAACTTAGTATATCAACTTTGCCTACTGGCCAGAAATTTCCGACAATCTGTTTTCCCTCCAATGAAACCATGGCCTTATTTTCGGCAAAAAGAAGCAACCTTTTTTTGCTTAAACGGCCATACAACAATATGTTTTATCGAAAACAATATTTACATGTCCAGCAACCTATGGCCACTTTTTTGCAACCTTTAGCTATGGGATTTTACTGTTTCTTGCTTGCTGTGAGCCTTTGAAACCCTAGTAAAATATAAGCGCTGGTCTCCTTTAGTGAAGTGCTCGTGTTTGCCTAAACCTATTGTGAGACCTCCATTTCCAAGGTAGACAAAGTTATCATAGTTGACCCAACGCTTCCTTTTCGATGCTTTAGTAACAATTAAAATAGTTATTGTCAATATATCGGAAATTTCCTATTTCAGAGATGACAAGGTTGGGCCCATTGGGCTCAAAACTATATGCCATTAGCTGTGGTGTTAATGCATTTATTATTTATATTATAATTTAAGCTACCATATATTGCCTGTATCGGAAACAAGAATATATGCCCTTAATGGCTTTGGGAAAGGAGCCATAGGCTTTTTATTGGCTATAGACTAAAAGAGCATTTTCAATCTTATAAGGCTAAATATAAGAAGGTAACATTTCTTTTTTTTGTTTGTTTCTGGCATGCTCTAGTTCCTTGAGTCTTTCGACGCCAAACGCTTTAAGCATTGCGTCTGTTCCGGTAAGCCAGATGTTTTGTGGACTATTTAATTAGTCTGGCTTAGCCTTTGTTGCACTTCTATCATCTTTGTAAAAAGACGCACTCCGATACCGTTAATAACCAATAGCTTTAATGGTAATGGCTGGATCTATTATTTAGTCCATTGCATACAATAAGGCAAAAAATAGTATGGCGATAAACATCGAAATGAAACTGGAAAGAATGGTCCAAATGATCTCTATAGTAGTTCCATGCATTATTCTCCAGGGAATAGGATTTCTCTTAACATGGAAATACCACAAAGTGCGAACCAACATCCATAATACAAAAATCATAATAATGGTTAAAAAGACTGAAATGTCATGATGTAGGTCAATTATTCCTTACATCATGGGTATGGCTGCGTCTTAAAATCCCAATTACCAAGGTTCCGCGGCATCGCAAAAAGCAATAGAAACGAATAGCTGGGTTCTCGGAATCGTTTGGTAGAGTTTCTTTTCTCAGATCGGCAAGGCCGCATCAAAGATACTCGCGTCAACGGAGCTGACATCATAGCAAAAGTGCTTAAGCGTTCTAGCAACTTGCGACACGAGGTTCACTTGTTTCTGATGTTTATAACCGTTCGTTCATTAAAGAGAGGTTGCTTTTAAGCATCCTAACGGCCCTGCTTTTGATTCAGCTTCTGCCTCAACATCTTTTGATTTAGCAAAAGGAGGATTATGTTGAACCTGTTCATCAATAGTGCAATCAAAAGGGTGTTGAACCTTCTGTTCATCTCCTTTTGAATCAAAAGTCTCAATTTCAGGCGCACCTTCTGTTCTAGCGCTTTAAACATTGCCAAGGAGATCCTTCCACCCACACCAATGGGCGTCGAAACGGATTTTGGAACCTATTTACATTTTCTATGAAAGGAACGGTCAACGAGCCCGCCGGTACGGACGCCATTAAGAGGACCCCCAATAATTTATTGGGAACTGTACGAAGTATTTGAAAGACAGGGAAAAAGTACCATTCGGGTAATATTTCCAATGGAGTCGCAAAAGGATTTGCTGGTTCACCAATCATTGATGGTTCCGGAACCGCAAGACCCACAGTACATGCAAACGTCCCTAAAATGACTACTGGAAAAATATATAATGGGTCGAGTCCATTTATTAGCTTTTTCTAGTGCAGAAAACTTGTAATTCCTTACTATCTGGCATAATTGTCTTGTTTCATCCTGAATATGAAGTTAGTTGCAACAGGTTGCTGGAGGCAGCAAAAATAGTACAGGTTGCCAGGCTAAAGGATTGGTTCATTTTTTTTTTCAAGCCAATAAACTTATTTTTAGTGAAACTATTCATAATTCTGCGACTGGAGAGCAACCAACAAAGAAAGATGGAGATCCGGCATTATGGCGCGTGATCCTCCTAACCCTAGATAAAAGGTGGAAAGCGAGGATAAAGTGCTTTAGTTAAGTGTCATTGCTTATGACGTTATTGCTGTAGCCTCAAGGAGGTTTGGCCATTGCTTCAACCTTCCCGAATTCCTGCAGATTCGGGTCGTTTTCCGCCACCGGAACGTCTTGAAATAATTCCCATATGGTGCGGGAGACTCAATTGATCTAGACTCAGAAGCTGGGATTTGACCCTTTCCATCGATCGGTTGGGCCAAAGCATTTACTGGCTTAAAGGCCTAAGAAAGAATTACTAACTGGTATTTGCGCAATTTTTCCCGTTGCTTTTACGGAACCCCCTTCCTGTATGGTCGAACCATCGCCCATCAGTACTTAGCCAACATTATCAGATTCTAAATTCAAAGCGATGCCTACTGTACCATCTTCAGATTCTACCAATTCTCCAGCCATTACTTTGT
>NW_028229762.1:52500-67500 GCF_053477565.2 Lygodium microphyllum | reverse complement strand
TAAAAAGAAGTGCATCCACTATAGTTTCCCTTTTATAAAACATGAGCAACGTTGAAATTTATAAGTGCAACATTAAATTGTATATTCTTTATGCTCACTCCCTAACATTGTTTGCAAGCCCCTCAATCACGAAAAATGTTTCTATATTCAAAACATCTAACCCAATAAACAAATAGCTCATTTAAGAAATATCTTAATTCCTCTATTAACTATAAAGTTAATAAATTTAATAACAATCCAATACAACTTTAATGGCAACCTAATGAGTCATCAAATGTAATAAAAAAGAAAGGCTCCTGATGAATCATAGAAATTTTTATCGGAAAAAGATTGCGTGTTTGAACTTATTTGGGCCATACATTGAGTTTTACATGTATCATTTTAGTGATTTAGGAGTCGATGTACAAGGATTTGGCATCTTTTGAGTTCAAATCTTCCTTCAAGTGGTGAAAACATCAAAATCTTATGATCACCGATGAGTTGAGGTTTAAAAATTTAAAAATAGACTACAGCTAGATCACCGAATTTACAAACATGTAAACTCAAACTATGACCTAGACAAGTGCAAACATAAAGTCTTTTTCTACTAAAAATATTGGATGATTTATTAGATTCTAGAAGGATCATTTCAATATATGTAGCTCATCCATACTTAAAGATACCAATTTCATTGCATCATCACAAGTTGCATAAACGAGGCCAAATTTGATGGTACGACATTTGTATATAATGTGACACAGCTTGACCATGTTTTTAGAGTTTAATTGATAACTTTGTCTGCGACTTTTTTATGCCAAAATATGATTCTTAAGGTTCCCAACCTGACAACCAGACAGTCTTGGCCCACTTTTTGCATGCAGTGAATATCAAAAGAAACTTGCTTGCTTAAAGGTCATGACTAAGATACACTATTACAAAACTGTGCCAGCGAAAGCCGCACTAAGCGAGATATCCAGTCTTTAACCGATATTTGATCAGAAGTCCCTTTGGTAACGGGCACTATTTGATAAAAAGAAATTAACATTCTAATCACAGAAACGAGACATTAACTTTTATGATCTTGTAGATCGAAAAAGCAATGGTAACTGCACCACTAGAGGCGTATAATATGATATTTTTTCAAGCTAATCATGTCTTCTTTATGGAGCAGGATTGTTTGATAGCTTCGGAACATATACTTAGATCAAAGTTTTCAAGCAAGCAAAAATAAGTCAAAACGTCTCATTTAGCTAACAAACAGTTATAAACATCAAAAACATACCTTGTGCCGGCAAAGCCGACGCAAGTTTTTAGAATGCTCAAGCACTTTTTTGAAATCTATTTCGGCTGACGAGACGGAACTTTATCTTTTTGGCATTCTGGTCAAAATTCTCGGAATCATCATACCACTTCTACCAGGAGTAGCTTTTTCAGTGTTGGTCGAACGTAAGGTCATGGCTTCCATGCAACGTCGAAAGGGGCCTAATGTGGTGGGACTATTTGGATTGTTATAACCTCTAGCGGATGGTCTGAAATTGCTCTTAAAAGAGCCTATTTCACCATCAAGCGCTAATCTTTTTCTTTTTTTAATGGCTCCGGTAATTACATTTATGGTGCGCCGTGCAAAGCTCATTTCTTTTCATCATAAAGGAATACACAAAAGTCTACCCTAAATAAAGGTACATGCGAAAAGCCCATACAACATATCGACCTAATAATCTATCGGGTTCACAAGCGATTGAGGATGGAAGTCAAAACATAAAGCGAGGTATTTGGGTTTTGAGCCTAGGGCCCTCTCTTTTAGTATCCATCGGCTGATATGAAAAAGGTTAGATTCACTTACTTGATACGTACTTACTGTCCAGGTAAAGGCCATATATTTTGGACACAATATGTCAGTATATTTGTGGCGGAATGGTCTAGAGTCAACGTTTTGACTTCCGCATAGAAAAGTCAAGCCCAACCGCAAGTAATTTCAGTATAAGAACTGATTTAAGTCATCGAACAAGTGCGCAAGAACCTATAATTCTTGTTCGTGGGACAATGCCAATAAATAGATAATGTTTGTCTCGTTCCGGGCAGGATGGTTCGGAGTTTTTATGTCTTAAAAGAAAAGTGTCCACTGGCTTTTGGGTATTTGATCCGATTCTATTGCTCTTTAGGACCAAAAGAAAGAGGAGGGCTGAGGTCAGGAAAATATACACCTATTTGATTTCTTTATGGCCCTTGGTGCGTGGCAATTGTTTGTTTTGTAAGTGTGCGATTTCGCAGAGAGTAAAGCTAGGCAAAACAATAATGTCTACTTCCCTTATCCCCGCAGAGTAAAGACAGAGAAATGAGGCAATCACGGGAAGTAACTGTTTTGCATCATTTAGCAAACGATGCGTGGTCTCAGAGGTAGCATAGTAGCAGAATAAAAGGATTGGCATTTTTGTTGGACTGTGAAGGCAACTAGTCGGAATAAATTTCGGTCAAAGGTAAACGTTACGTGGCTTTACGTAAAAACCGACGTGCGTGTTCAATGGCACAGACCTTGTTTCTATTCTAATCAAGTTATCAAGGGATCTTCGCCGGACTAAACTAATAGGTACTTTAGTTATTTGTCTGGGAAAATAAATTAGTTTAGTCAGAAGATATTTGTTATCGTTGTATAAGACATTTTTGTTGTCGAACCGGTGCCCATTCAACATTAAATCCATCTTTTAGACTGTATTGATATGGCTTAATTGGCTAGGCAGCTAATATATATGCACTAAGGTAATTGCACTTTCGCAAAGAAAGAAACGACAATATCTCCAGCCACCGAGGTGTTCTGAGGTAAAGCTGTATGACAAAATATTGTCACGTACAGTTTGGAGGGCAGCATTTGATATATTGACCCCTATTTGAGTCTGGTAGCTTGGGCGGTTATACTTTTTGATTATGGTATGGTATTGTCAGATTTAAATGTAGGTATATTGTATTCATTTGCTATATCTTCTTTAGGGGTCTATGGGATTATCATAGCGGGTCGGTCTAGTAGGGCGGCCGTTCAGTTGCCTATGGTATTAAGGTTTATGCGGTCAAATTCTATGTAGCGCGAAATGATTTGCTTTACATTTTGTATGGGACTCTTTTACGAGACTATTTCTTGGTTGAACTCGGCAAAGATAAAGGATTTTTATACCAAGGGCTAAAGTAGTTTGGAAATAAGAATACATGCAAAAAAGCTAGAAAAGGGCATGCTACAGAAACATGGTTAATTCTGTTCAGTTAAGGAGTCACTAAGCATATTATATGAAAGTTATCTCTGTTGATTGAGATGAGGCAACTTTTTTACGAATCAAAGTCTCCTTAGGCAGCCGACAACCTACAGTTATCTTTACATTCCTGTGTTCGTTGATAGAACAAATAACTGTATGCTATTTTGTTTTCCGTCAGCTGAGATTGCTTGTTTGCTGAATCAAAGCACCCATCGTATAAAAAATATTGCCTATTCCTTCGAAGATAAAAGACTAAACGACATACCAGTCGGCAGCATTCCAGATCCTCTGGAATGAGAACCATAGGTGATACCGGATAAATCTAGTTAGACGTTTTTCTTGCGGATGATCGAAAGACTCATGGTATCTGCTATATTTAACAATATTTTCAAAAAAAAAATGTAACAACCAACAAAAGCCTATTTTGTTTTTTTATAGCAGCAGAAAAAGAGTCCAGATGTTTGCTTAATTTCAGCGAATTATACCCAATGCGATGCGCAGGTTCTGAGCCTATAGGTCTCTCACATTTCATTTGATGCGAAATGGAGTGGATTATCGTCTAGTGAATTTATTATTTGAGGCAGGACATATCACAAGATTTCCACAAAAAACACATAGCCGCGATTTTAGCGATTGATCTGCTTCGCGAAAGCTAAGGCTAGATAGCGGCACTTGCATCTATAAAGCTTAGTCCATCCTTTCAAGAAACCCTGTTACCAATCTAAAGCAAGTTGTTGGGGTAAAGAGCCGTATGCGCGGTGACGTGCTTGTATGGTTCGGAGAGAACTCAATGTACACCGACGGATTGGTGGAATAGTTTAACTCTTTATCCCAAATATGCTTCTCTAGGAGCATTATGATCTGCTGCTTAAATGGTTTCTTATGAAGTATCTATTGGTCCTATTATCATTACTGTACTAATTTGTGTAGGTTTTTGTAATTTAAGTGAGATTGTTATGGCGTAAGAGCAGATATGGTTTCGTATTCTCTTGTTTCCTGTATCGATTATGTTTTTTATTTCCTGTCTAGTAGAAATCAATCGAGCCCCATTTGATTCACCAGAAGCAGAGGCTGAACCAGTAGCTGGCTACAACGTGGAATATTCTTTAATGGGGTTTGTTTTATTTTCTTTAGGAGAATATGCTAATATGATTTTAATGAGGTGCGGAGCTTCGCATCTGACATTCGTTAGGCTTTCGCTTTTCGCAAAAGCCAGCGTCTTCTCAAGCAAGGGCCTTATGCAGTAAACCCTTTTGGGCGACGGTTTGAACACAAATAGATTCCGCAAAGCTTTCAAAAGGAAATAGCCTAGTGTGTAAGCACAGCCATGAAGCGCGAACCCGTTTAATGAGCTATCTAGGATTGAAGAGATATCCCAAGTAATTAACCTTATATTCTTTTCCAAATCTATACTATTGAATGCCCATATGGATAAGTGTGCTCTTAAGCTCGAACCCCGAAAAGGTTACCGTAATGAATCTCTTATCGTTTCCGGGTGCGGATACACTTGCACGGATTACAGTTGACGGCTACGAAAACGGCAGGAAAAGAGACAGTACCTGACGTCTAGGGATGAATGTAAACCCATTGGACAGGGATAATCATTTTGGTTCCAGAAAAAAAGATTCACTGGCAATAGTTCACATTTATAAAAAGGCCACAAAACACTATAAGTTACTGAAATGACAGCGAAGCATGCGCTCATGTGTTTGAAACGATTGCAGGCCAAATAGAGCTAATGGTATCTTATGGGCAAATCGGGCCTAGACTATTTAACTTTACCTTCTGTAAGGAATTTGCAAAGACTTGTTTTTTGCTTGAAGGAGATCTCTGCTAAATAAATAAAAAACAAAATACTAAAAAGTGCCCATCATTGGGTATTTCATTTGAGCCCGCAGCGGCATAGATGGCATTGCTTATTTGTAAAGGATCGTTTTCTTTTGGGTGAGGCCAAAACCATAAATCTTTATGCCGATGACTCTTCCAGACCCTTTTAGTTTTGTTTTTTTTAAGCAAGCTTTGTATGGTTGTCAGCAAACTTCAAAGTTTGCGTTGTCTTTCTTATGCCATATATTAGCTAAGTGGTCTAAAGGACTGTGAAGGGAGGCCGATAGATGAAGAAAGTATAGAATTATTTGCTTATCTGTTGCGGCAACTAGATTCTAGTGTTTTTTTTAATCGAGTAGGCCCCTCGGTAAAGGTGCCGACACGTTGTCGGCACTTATCATATTATATTATAACATGGTGCTGGATAAAAAAAAACTTAAACCATGGCAAAGGCCTCAAAGGCTAAGCCGCTAAATGCTAGATATATTCTTAGTTTCAAAGTTTGTACCTCTATCTATCTACTTCTCCAAATACAATATCTTAAGTACCTATAATGGTGACTACATCAGCTAGCATGTAATATTTGGACATAAAATCAAGTCCTTGTAAATGAGCAAAGCCAGGCGCTCTTATTTTACGGCAATAGGAACGATTGGTTCCGTTACTGACCGAAAACATGCCAAATTCCCCTTTAAATGCTTCAACTGCGGTATGGGTGAAAGAAGCTGGTACAGAAAACCCTTCTGTATAAAGTTTAAGGTGATGGATCGAAGATTCCATGAATTACTTCATTTAAGGCCGTGACGGAGGACATAACTTACGATTACCAACTCTAATCATGCCATTGAGCATCTAGTTAAAGCATTACACAATAATTCGAATACTTTGTCACATTTCTTCAATACAAATGCAATAACAATCATAACAATCTCCCCTAGTACCTACTGATATGTCAAAATCCGATTAGTCATAAACATCATAAGGTGCTGCTTTTCACGGATCCCGACATACTCCCGGTTGAAGTAGATGGGCCCTTTTATTTGGCTTTCCCTTCCTAAGAACCATACATGAAAATTACCCTTCATACGGCTCATATGCATTCTCAATCCTATGACATGTTTACGGGCAGGCGCTTAGAAACCAAAAACATTCTTAGTCTATATATGAACGCCTGCTTATAGCAGCCAGCAAATTCTAGTCAAAAATCCAAACCATTTCCCGCAATGCCTGTCTTTAGCTCATTTGAGTCATTTTTTGCCAACATAAGCAGCAAAGATCTATTTACTGACCTCATATTACTGGCTATATGGTTTATAGCCATAAGGAATCGACCCCAAAACCAAAACACATGCTATACTTGCGGCAACAGCCATTACGTTGCGATACGCAATTTGACAATGGACGGGATCTCTCAGTGATCCGCTAAGTCTTTTTCTTAAGTTTACATATTCTGCGATCAGAGGTTGACAAATTATTTAGCATTATTTCACTCAATTACACTCTGTGGCTAAACCTTTTATGCCTTTCTTTCCGCTTGAATCGATCCGTAATGAAAGCCTAATTTTCTTTAGTCAGATAGACTATCTTCCTATCTAATTTGATGCCGAAAAAGAAAATCACGCAATGGGGCCCAGCCTTTAGTCTTTGAGCCTTCCTCTACCCATATCTCGTAATGTATTTAACCTTATACATAGGACATCTATATGGATATAGGCTTGTCACGTTTCGTCAATAGCATCTACTCTATTCCGATTTCGGCGGACCGTGCTCCACCCCGGTGAACCTATGCGGTTTCGACGTGCCCAGAGGCTAAAGGCGAATCCGTTCACAGTCCATTAGACCGACTTCTCTAAGATAGCCATAGCCTAGTTCTGGTCATGCTTTACTGAGCTTATACACATTTGCCTGCGCTGTCCTTCCTTCGGCTCGCCCTAGCCTTCATCTAAATAGACGTTATTATCAAGGCGTCACACTAAGCCTTTACAGTCGAAGCGTGCTTGAATAGGGTCAGACAAAACCGTTACCCAATAGAAACTTTTTCCGTATCGCAATCGATGTCTTCGTGTCGCACAACCTCTTAACATTACACCACTAAATCCCCAATCCAAGGCTTGCTGTGTAGTGACAGTGCCAATGTCTATTAATCATTGTTTCCAGACACGGTTATTGGTTGACATCTCTTCTGATTCGTCAATACGAGAAGCAAATTGTTATGTGAATAAAAAAATATCTTCACCCAAGCCCAAAGGCAAATCTTGTGCCACTCCACCTGGTCATATGTAACTAGTATACATCCTGGCTCCCGAAACTCTTTCATGGAATTCGAGAAGTTTCTCTCATTCCTCAAAAGCCCACGGAAAGAGAATTAATGCTCCCACGTCCATCGCATAAGTAGTTAAAGCAAGTAAGTGATTCGAAATTCAAGTTATTTCACAAAATAACACCCATATATATTAGGCTCATAACGGTACCTCGCAATTACAAAGTCTTTCTACGGCTAAAGGATAAGCGTGTTCTTAAGCCATCATAGAAACATAAATAGAGTGAAAAGTTACTTGATGCCAGCCAAAGCTGTGTCACTTGCATCATATAATCAAGTGCTCTCTAAACCGTACTAGATAGTTGCCTATCATACGGCTCTTTGATTTGAGTGACCGTAAAAGAACAGAGTTTAGTTGCTACCGAACAGAAACGATTTCACATTAAGAGAACATCCAAATCTTTACCTTCATCTGTAACGCTAACGAAGCAGTAAACGTAAGTTAAAGGCTTTGCTTTGTCCTAAAAGCTAAAAAAAGTACGAAACCGCTTTTTTACCCCATTCCATGCACGCTATGAAAAGACTAGTTAAGGCAAATAAAACGCGTTGTTGTGCTCTGGCCTCGAAACTCATACATTCCAATAACATCTCACAAAGCGGTTAAATTAACTGACTAATCCCTCATCCAGATGTTCTAACTGACATGAACTTTGCTCTTAACAGCTCAAATGGAAAGCATTAATCTTAAAGCCATTAATCTAAACTCCTTCCCTTCTATGACACTAGCAGCCTTTTTTGTTTATATAGTGTCTTGGTACTGCGAACTTTCTGTCTTACACATCTAGTAAGCAAATGCATAATTCACCGGTTCCATTAAATGCTCTTATCCTTTAGCAAAGGTCATGTGAGCGTACAGTTATGCTTCAAATGTTTACGATATCCATGTCAAATCTTAGTTTCCCTCTTTTTTGGTGCATTCGCTTCAGATCTCCGATACACACAAGGAAAAATGCGAAAGAAAAAAACCTTATGTCCAAGGCTTATCCAGTTGATCATTTCACTAGCGTTTCGCATTCACAAGACTCTCCATTCAACTGCCACTTAAAGATATAGTGAAAAATATGGCAAATGTTGGCTGTGTCTGGTTATCTTTTTTTATGACATATTAGAGTCTCTGCCATATCTTATATTTCAATAAAAAATACTCGCTTTGCTGCGCTTCCTTGCAACGCTTGGCTTCATTTGATGGCTCCACGGTCGCCCTCTGAACGATCAAAATGAGGTAAAGCTTAAAGATACGTTTTATACTCGATTAATTTTTCTGTTCCTCTAGTTGGATAGGCGCTTCTTTTCTATCAGCTAAATCCCCCCAATAGAACCGTACATGCAAGTTTTCTCGCATACGGCTCACGCCACTTTGCTACAGGCAAGGTGGCCCAGTTTTTCTTTTCCAATGAAAGAAATCTCATTAGCATTCAGTTCGAAAAGGGGCCTTACCATTTCCGTCAAATGACTTGGCCTTCCTGGCTTGACTGCCTGGTCATGCTTTTTTGACTGGTCTGGTTGGTTTTTGTTTTGGGTTCCTTTTTCGCTATGCTTTTAGTTTAGCCAATGGGCCTGCCACATCCAGTGCCTAAGCATTTCTAGCAAAGTCTTTGCCAATGGTGCCATCCTAACTGCCCTGGGGATTCGGTTTGTTCTTTGCAGTTAACCTATTTCTTCCGATATGAGTGAAAATAGGATCCAGGGCCAGTCACACGTTCTACTGCGCTGAGATGCAGAGGGTACTGGTTACGATATCACCCCGCGGGGCACGCGCGTGCGTCTTTAGCGGGCACTCCAACACCCGCCGACGTGTCTTTGTTTTCAAGAAACCCCGATGATTAACTTGCATAACAATCGAAGAGAGCAAAGTTTCTTTCTGACTAGATCCTTAATATAGGTGACGAGGCCACCTTCATGACCTTTTAATTCCGTTCCCCAGGGGCCTCACTTGAATCGCTTGGCCTTTTCAGACTTAATGCTTATGCCACAAAAGTTGCCTTTATGTGTCATCCGTGCCAGGGGACAAGCAGGGCATCGCTGGCAACATAAAATATGTCGACTCGGCAGCAGCAGCTTTGTGTCGCACTGAAATAATCCAATATGCGGTTCCGCACGTTCTACTACTTCCCCATCCATTTCCGATACTGATCATAGGACACCATGAGCAGCAAGGTGTTAAGGTCCAAGATTCGAAGTGAAATTCTTGATTTGTCTACTCAATGCCATATTGATTTCCTTTCTGCCTTTTTTCCACCAGCCTACGACCGGACTCGAACCGACTTGCCGTTTCCCGATAATAGAAAGGCTCCACCTAAAGAGCTGCGTAAGCCACACAATTCGCTAACGATAGTCTTACCAGTTTGGATGGTATCCTAAAATATTTGTTTATGCATCGTTTAAAAGCTATAGGCTATGCAAATTCCCTATGGTTTCCAAAACATCCACAAAATTTAACGAAATCATTTCATAGCCTCAACAGTTAGGTTAGAATGTCTTTTTTTCAGATATTCTCATTAGTCTTTGTCGCCTTCACGACCCTATTTTTCTTAAAGCAGAAACCATGATATTGCCTTTTTTCGCTTCCAGTTGCCATCGTTTAGCCATTAGCCGTAATGCAATCAAAAAGAATTAATCGATAACCATTCTAAGAATCGCAAATTTCGCTCGTACAAAGCAATTGACAATTTTACTTTGGCTTTCAGGCATATTTGATCGATGCGAAACCTTGTTGATCTGTGAAATGCTGAAGCCATTTCTATAAGGTTATATTTTTGCTTATAAAGAAACTATCTTCTGAATTCTTATCAAATAACGCACATAATAATTAATATACCTATAAATCCGCTTTGTTTTGATGTTTTTTGGTTATTGAACTTTAAGAAATAGAAGGGGTGCCGACTCCTTTTCGAGTCGGCATTCGTAAATAATCTGTCCATGCTAGCAAAATAATGTAAACAACATTATCATTTTATTTCCTTCGAGTCGTCATTCCTAGTTAATATCGCTTCTATTTGACTAATAATAGGAGTGCTTACAAAATAGAAAAAAGACATTGCAAAAACCACTTATCCAATAGTAACATACGATGCCTCTACAGGTTAACATCCAATCCAGCCCAAAAGTAAGCAATCGGCCAGAAACAACCAAAACATTCTCTAATAAATCAATCAGAAACTCGAACTCCGTACTGCAGAAATGTTAATAAAAAACAAAACCAATGATAGCGCAAAAACTAATCCTGTAGCGGCCACTCCTCCTAATTTGTCAGGGATACTTCACAAAATGACATAAATCGGTAAAAAATACCGTTCCAGTACAATATGAGCCAGAATGAACATCGGATTCGCAGGGATATAATTATCAAAATGTCCTAAAGCATTAAAGGAATAAAATAGCCAAATGGAGAAAAAGATGGCAAATGCTACCCAACCTACCAAATCTTTGACGTAGAAATAGAGATAAAAAGCAATTCTATCTACAAACGAATTTAGACCCAATAGATTATTAGATCCGTATTCATACAATGCAGCCAAATGAATAAGACTAGCGCCTGCAATTATAGAAAGTAATAGGTGATAGGAACTGAAAAAACGATTCAAGGTAGCATTATCTACAGAAAACCCACCCCATAGCCAAGTAACTATGGTATCTCCTATCACAAATATGGCACTTGCTAAACTAGTAATTACGGTAGCTCCCCAAAAACTCATTTAACCCCAAGAAAATACATAGCCTATAAAAGCAGTAACGATCATTAATAAAGGAATGACCACTCCAACGCACCAAACAAATTCCCTAGGACTAGTGTAACTTCCATAATACAAACCACAAAAAATATAAATATGAACTACAATAAAAAACATACTAGCCCCATTTGCATATATGTAGCAAAGCAACCAGCCTCCCTTCACATCTCTCATGATATGTTCTACGCTGTTGAAAGCTAAATCAACATGAGGTGTATAATGCATAGCTAAAAAAACACCACTAATGACTTAAATGACCAAACAAAAACCAGCTAACGAACCAAATCCCCACCAATAACTTATATTGCTTAGAGTTGGATGATCTACCGAATGCTAATCGAGTACAGAAAACATGGGCTACTTAAGCACAAAAAGTCATCTAGCCATGATAGTAATCGTAATAATAGCATTTAACCTATTTCAAATCATACAGCCCCGACTGGGCATTCATTTTTGATCATAGATAGTTATTTCGTCGTTTTAGCTTTAGATAATTTACTTTATTTATCTAAAAAACTGGGGCTCTTACCGATAAATGAAAGTTTTTCCTAATCCCAGAAAGCATCGAATGTTCCCTAGAATTTATTGACTTTCATTAGAATCGGGACTTAAGTCCCATATAGTCTCCATTACTATTCTATTTAATAGACCTTCTTTCTTTTTTTCCTTTTCTTCATTATGACAGAGTATGTAAAGAGCGTTTAGAGCTGGAGGAAGACTGGGATTCGAATAAGCTTTAAGCATAGAAACTGCTATTTTAATAACAGAATCTTCGAAAGAAAGTATAAATTGATCAGAGTTAGACATACCCGCTAGTCCTATGCAAGCAAACCTACGCCCATTTAAAAGATCGGTTAATAAGTTTAAGGATAAGATAAATTCCCTAAAATTGTTACTATCCGGCATGTGGGTATGAATAAAAATTTCAGAGAAAAATCATCCAATCCCTTTATCTTTACTTTGTCCCCCAAGTCGTCCGTTCCTTGCTTTTCTTCCCTACCCGCATAACAACCTTTCCTGTACGGTATTTTGTGGATAAGCGAAGACTAGAGGCCGTTAGGCAGCAGACCCGCGACCTAGCTATCAAAGGGATGTTTAGCTTTATCCTACCCTTCGTGATTGCGTATTCCACGGTAGAATTTGCCAGTTTAAGGTGTCAAAGGAATGGCTTCGAACCGGGTTCAAATCCTATAAACGAATCATAGTTGTGCTTTGTTTGCTGTTTGGATTCGCCTTACCTGCTTATGCTTTTATAGCACAAGATTTTACCACCCACTTTATACCCATCACCAATATATTGCTGGGTTTATCATGGTAGGGGCCATATTCTTCATTAGGGATTATGATCCGGAACAAAACAAAGACAATGTATTGTCAAGAATGTTGGAGCATAAAGAAGCAATAATATCCCATTTAAGTTGGGCTAGCTTATTTCTAGGTTTCCACACTCTAGGTCTTTACGTACATAACGATGTCATGCTAGCCTTTGGAACTCCAGAAAAACAGATTCTTATTGAGCCCGTTTTTGCATTTGCATTATTGAAAAAGAAATATGGTTACGGATCTTTCTTAACTTTACAAAATACTTTAACCACCAAAGAATATTTGCTGAAAAAATAAAAGCTTTAGATAAAAGCCAATTTAAGCAACAAACTTGCAATTCACTCCAAGATACTAATTCAAATAATAGCTATAAGAAATGCAAACAAAAGAAACCGCATAATCCGGTTAATGATCATGATTGCAGGGACAAAGATAATGGTAAAAAAAAACAACCAGATTAATAAATATATATTATCATAGCACGCTAACTAAAAGGCATTAGCGCATTGATTATGGCTTTCAGCATCGAGGTGCTAAACCTTCCCTAAGATGTTTTGATCAGCTTGTTATCCCACAGAGTCACTCTTATCCTAAGAGTGACGGCTCTTCCACTTGGTTAGCACCGTTAAATCATAGCAGGCCAACTTTCTAACTATTTGACTGATAAGTATTGCAATCAATCTCCCGCACTCTTTGGCTGATTCCTGTCTCTGCATGTTTTCGTTACTTTCTATCTAAAAGGCCTACGCGCCAATCGCTTGCCATCGCTGCATATTGCTTTGCCAGGCCAGACAATGCAGCTGATCGCGAATATGGCTTATCGCATGCCATAGCAAAGACTGGCTATATCGCATTGATTATGTTTGTTTTCTGCGATCATAATATTTTTTATAGGTCTGGAGATCATAACATTTTTTATAGGTCTAGCAAGTGTCATAAAGCAGCAATCCGGCTAATTCATTTTATTTTGGGCAAGCGGGTGCCTTCGTGGTTAAGATTTTAGGGCGTCGAAACGGATTTTGGAACCTATTTACATTTTCTATGAAAGGAACGGTCAACGAGCCCGCCGGTACGGACGCCATTAAGAGGACCCCCAATAATTTATTGGGAACTGTACGAAGTATTTGAAAGACAGGGAAAAAGTACCATTCGGGTAATATTTCCAATGGAGTCGCAAAAGGATTTGCTGGTTCACCAATCATTGATGGTTCCGGAACCGCAAGACCCACAGTACATGCAAACGTCCCTAAAATGACTACTGGAAAAATATATAATGGGTCGAGTCCATTTATTAGCTTTTTCTAGTGCAGAAAACTTGTAATTCCTTACTATCTGGCATAATTGTCTTGTTTCATCCTGAATATGAAGTTAGTTGCAACAGGTTGCTGGAGGCAGCAAAAATAGTACAGGTTGCCAGGCTAAAGGATTGGTTCATTTTTTTTTTCAAGCCAATAAACTTATTTTTAGTGAAACTATTCATAATTCTGCGACTGGAGAGCAACCAACAAAGAAAGATGGAGATCCGGCATTATGGCGCGTGATCCTCCTAACCCTAGATAAAAGGTGGAAAGCGAGGATAAAGTGCTTTAGTTAAGTGTCATTGCTTATGACGTTATTGCTGTAGCCTCAAGGAGGTTTGGCCATTGCTTCAACCTTCCCGAATTCCTGCAGATTCGGGTCGTTTTCCGCCACCGGAACGTCTTGAAATAATTCCCATATGGTGCGGGAGACTCAATTGATCTAGACTCAGAAGCTGGGATTTGACCCTTTCCATCGATCGGTTGGGCCAAAGCATTTACTGGCTTAAAGGCCTAAGAAAGAATTACTAACTGGTATTTGCGCAATTTTTCCCGTTGCTTTTACGGAACCCCCTTCCTGTATGGTCGAACCATCGCCCATCAGTACTTAGCCAACATTATCAGATTCTAAATTCAAAGCGATGCCTACTGTACCATCTTCAGATTCTACCAATTCTCCAGCCATTACTTTGTTCGAACCATGAATGCGGGCTATTCCATCTCCCACTTAAGGTACAGTGCCAGTATTAACAATTTCCATTTCTGGGGATCGGATGGGTCAAAAACAGCTAATTCGTATAAAGCCATTGAACCCGCAATACTGGCCGGAAACGGCGAGCAGACAGTCTTTGATTCATAGCAGTGCAGCTCTTGACGTACGGGGCTTTCCCTTACTTTGTTTCCGGAGTACAGTAGCTAAAGAGTGCAGTATTTGACTATTTATTAGGCATTTCCTTCGACCGGAAAAGTGGCCATTGGTTCACGATACGAATACTGTTCTAGGGATGTCGCTAATAGTTTCTGCTAGACAGAAGTACTGTTTTGAACGGGCTGGCTCAGCAGCAACTCCTGGTACTGTAGCCGTGGGAACGACGGTTCGGTACTCGTTGCTGTGACTGAGCCTAGGGGTTGTCTTTCATAACAATAGCAAGTTCGTAACTGATAGGTGCAAATAGGGTTGTGTTTATACAAGTTCGACAAAAAAGGAAAAGCAATGAATCCTTTGGTTTCCGGTAGATGGAAGATCTGCATGAGCGATACAAGAATTCTTGTATAATAAC
>NW_028229762.1:32500-47500 GCF_053477565.2 Lygodium microphyllum | reverse complement strand
TAAAAATATTGGATGATTTATTAGATTCTAGAAGGATCATTTCAATATATGTAGCTCATCCATACTTAAAGATACCAATTTCATTGCATCATCACAAGTTGCATAAACGAGGCCAAATTTGATGGTACGACATTTGTATATAATGTGACACAGCTTGACCATGTTTTTAGAGTTTAATTGATAACTTTGTCTGCGACTTTTTTATGCCAAAATATGATTCTTAAGGTTCCCAACCTGACAACCAGACAGTCTTGGCCCACTTTTTGCATGCAGTGAATATCAAAAGAAACTTGCTTGCTTAAAGGTCATGACTAAGATACACTATTACAAAACTGTGCCAGCGAAAGCCGCACTAAGCGAGATATCCAGTCTTTAACCGATATTTGATCAGAAGTCCCTTTGGTAACGGGCACTATTTGATAAAAAGAAATTAACATTCTAATCACAGAAACGAGACATTAACTTTTATGATCTTGTAGATCGAAAAAGCAATGGTAACTGCACCACTAGAGGCGTATAATATGATATTTTTTCAAGCTAATCATGTCTTCTTTATGGAGCAGGATTGTTTGATAGCTTCGGAACATATACTTAGATCAAAGTTTTCAAGCAAGCAAAAATAAGTCAAAACGTCTCATTTAGCTAACAAACAGTTATAAACATCAAAAACATACCTTGTGCCGGCAAAGCCGACGCAAGTTTTTAGAATGCTCAAGCACTTTTTTGAAATCTATTTCGGCTGACGAGACGGAACTTTATCTTTTTGGCATTCTGGTCAAAATTCTCGGAATCATCATACCACTTCTACCAGGAGTAGCTTTTTCAGTGTTGGTCGAACGTAAGGTCATGGCTTCCATGCAACGTCGAAAGGGGCCTAATGTGGTGGGACTATTTGGATTGTTATAACCTCTAGCGGATGGTCTGAAATTGCTCTTAAAAGAGCCTATTTCACCATCAAGCGCTAATCTTTTTCTTTTTTTAATGGCTCCGGTAATTACATTTATGGTGCGCCGTGCAAAGCTCATTTCTTTTCATCATAAAGGAATACACAAAAGTCTACCCTAAATAAAGGTACATGCGAAAAGCCCATACAACATATCGACCTAATAATCTATCGGGTTCACAAGCGATTGAGGATGGAAGTCAAAACATAAAGCGAGGTATTTGGGTTTTGAGCCTAGGGCCCTCTCTTTTAGTATCCATCGGCTGATATGAAAAAGGTTAGATTCACTTACTTGATACGTACTTACTGTCCAGGTAAAGGCCATATATTTTGGACACAATATGTCAGTATATTTGTGGCGGAATGGTCTAGAGTCAACGTTTTGACTTCCGCATAGAAAAGTCAAGCCCAACCGCAAGTAATTTCAGTATAAGAACTGATTTAAGTCATCGAACAAGTGCGCAAGAACCTATAATTCTTGTTCGTGGGACAATGCCAATAAATAGATAATGTTTGTCTCGTTCCGGGCAGGATGGTTCGGAGTTTTTATGTCTTAAAAGAAAAGTGTCCACTGGCTTTTGGGTATTTGATCCGATTCTATTGCTCTTTAGGACCAAAAGAAAGAGGAGGGCTGAGGTCAGGAAAATATACACCTATTTGATTTCTTTATGGCCCTTGGTGCGTGGCAATTGTTTGTTTTGTAAGTGTGCGATTTCGCAGAGAGTAAAGCTAGGCAAAACAATAATGTCTACTTCCCTTATCCCCGCAGAGTAAAGACAGAGAAATGAGGCAATCACGGGAAGTAACTGTTTTGCATCATTTAGCAAACGATGCGTGGTCTCAGAGGTAGCATAGTAGCAGAATAAAAGGATTGGCATTTTTGTTGGACTGTGAAGGCAACTAGTCGGAATAAATTTCGGTCAAAGGTAAACGTTACGTGGCTTTACGTAAAAACCGACGTGCGTGTTCAATGGCACAGACCTTGTTTCTATTCTAATCAAGTTATCAAGGGATCTTCGCCGGACTAAACTAATAGGTACTTTAGTTATTTGTCTGGGAAAATAAATTAGTTTAGTCAGAAGATATTTGTTATCGTTGTATAAGACATTTTTGTTGTCGAACCGGTGCCCATTCAACATTAAATCCATCTTTTAGACTGTATTGATATGGCTTAATTGGCTAGGCAGCTAATATATATGCACTAAGGTAATTGCACTTTCGCAAAGAAAGAAACGACAATATCTCCAGCCACCGAGGTGTTCTGAGGTAAAGCTGTATGACAAAATATTGTCACGTACAGTTTGGAGGGCAGCATTTGATATATTGACCCCTATTTGAGTCTGGTAGCTTGGGCGGTTATACTTTTTGATTATGGTATGGTATTGTCAGATTTAAATGTAGGTATATTGTATTCATTTGCTATATCTTCTTTAGGGGTCTATGGGATTATCATAGCGGGTCGGTCTAGTAGGGCGGCCGTTCAGTTGCCTATGGTATTAAGGTTTATGCGGTCAAATTCTATGTAGCGCGAAATGATTTGCTTTACATTTTGTATGGGACTCTTTTACGAGACTATTTCTTGGTTGAACTCGGCAAAGATAAAGGATTTTTATACCAAGGGCTAAAGTAGTTTGGAAATAAGAATACATGCAAAAAAGCTAGAAAAGGGCATGCTACAGAAACATGGTTAATTCTGTTCAGTTAAGGAGTCACTAAGCATATTATATGAAAGTTATCTCTGTTGATTGAGATGAGGCAACTTTTTTACGAATCAAAGTCTCCTTAGGCAGCCGACAACCTACAGTTATCTTTACATTCCTGTGTTCGTTGATAGAACAAATAACTGTATGCTATTTTGTTTTCCGTCAGCTGAGATTGCTTGTTTGCTGAATCAAAGCACCCATCGTATAAAAAATATTGCCTATTCCTTCGAAGATAAAAGACTAAACGACATACCAGTCGGCAGCATTCCAGATCCTCTGGAATGAGAACCATAGGTGATACCGGATAAATCTAGTTAGACGTTTTTCTTGCGGATGATCGAAAGACTCATGGTATCTGCTATATTTAACAATATTTTCAAAAAAAAAATGTAACAACCAACAAAAGCCTATTTTGTTTTTTTATAGCAGCAGAAAAAGAGTCCAGATGTTTGCTTAATTTCAGCGAATTATACCCAATGCGATGCGCAGGTTCTGAGCCTATAGGTCTCTCACATTTCATTTGATGCGAAATGGAGTGGATTATCGTCTAGTGAATTTATTATTTGAGGCAGGACATATCACAAGATTTCCACAAAAAACACATAGCCGCGATTTTAGCGATTGATCTGCTTCGCGAAAGCTAAGGCTAGATAGCGGCACTTGCATCTATAAAGCTTAGTCCATCCTTTCAAGAAACCCTGTTACCAATCTAAAGCAAGTTGTTGGGGTAAAGAGCCGTATGCGCGGTGACGTGCTTGTATGGTTCGGAGAGAACTCAATGTACACCGACGGATTGGTGGAATAGTTTAACTCTTTATCCCAAATATGCTTCTCTAGGAGCATTATGATCTGCTGCTTAAATGGTTTCTTATGAAGTATCTATTGGTCCTATTATCATTACTGTACTAATTTGTGTAGGTTTTTGTAATTTAAGTGAGATTGTTATGGCGTAAGAGCAGATATGGTTTCGTATTCTCTTGTTTCCTGTATCGATTATGTTTTTTATTTCCTGTCTAGTAGAAATCAATCGAGCCCCATTTGATTCACCAGAAGCAGAGGCTGAACCAGTAGCTGGCTACAACGTGGAATATTCTTTAATGGGGTTTGTTTTATTTTCTTTAGGAGAATATGCTAATATGATTTTAATGAGGTGCGGAGCTTCGCATCTGACATTCGTTAGGCTTTCGCTTTTCGCAAAAGCCAGCGTCTTCTCAAGCAAGGGCCTTATGCAGTAAACCCTTTTGGGCGACGGTTTGAACACAAATAGATTCCGCAAAGCTTTCAAAAGGAAATAGCCTAGTGTGTAAGCACAGCCATGAAGCGCGAACCCGTTTAATGAGCTATCTAGGATTGAAGAGATATCCCAAGTAATTAACCTTATATTCTTTTCCAAATCTATACTATTGAATGCCCATATGGATAAGTGTGCTCTTAAGCTCGAACCCCGAAAAGGTTACCGTAATGAATCTCTTATCGTTTCCGGGTGCGGATACACTTGCACGGATTACAGTTGACGGCTACGAAAACGGCAGGAAAAGAGACAGTACCTGACGTCTAGGGATGAATGTAAACCCATTGGACAGGGATAATCATTTTGGTTCCAGAAAAAAAGATTCACTGGCAATAGTTCACATTTATAAAAAGGCCACAAAACACTATAAGTTACTGAAATGACAGCGAAGCATGCGCTCATGTGTTTGAAACGATTGCAGGCCAAATAGAGCTAATGGTATCTTATGGGCAAATCGGGCCTAGACTATTTAACTTTACCTTCTGTAAGGAATTTGCAAAGACTTGTTTTTTGCTTGAAGGAGATCTCTGCTAAATAAATAAAAAACAAAATACTAAAAAGTGCCCATCATTGGGTATTTCATTTGAGCCCGCAGCGGCATAGATGGCATTGCTTATTTGTAAAGGATCGTTTTCTTTTGGGTGAGGCCAAAACCATAAATCTTTATGCCGATGACTCTTCCAGACCCTTTTAGTTTTGTTTTTTTTAAGCAAGCTTTGTATGGTTGTCAGCAAACTTCAAAGTTTGCGTTGTCTTTCTTATGCCATATATTAGCTAAGTGGTCTAAAGGACTGTGAAGGGAGGCCGATAGATGAAGAAAGTATAGAATTATTTGCTTATCTGTTGCGGCAACTAGATTCTAGTGTTTTTTTTAATCGAGTAGGCCCCTCGGTAAAGGTGCCGACACGTTGTCGGCACTTATCATATTATATTATAACATGGTGCTGGATAAAAAAAAACTTAAACCATGGCAAAGGCCTCAAAGGCTAAGCCGCTAAATGCTAGATATATTCTTAGTTT
Organism: Lygodium microphyllum; assembly: GCF_053477565.2. Lineage (NCBI taxonomy): Eukaryota > Viridiplantae > Streptophyta > Polypodiopsida > Schizaeales > Lygodiaceae > Lygodium > Lygodium microphyllum. Next base: position 42,543 of record NW_028229762.1, on the reverse strand, counting down.
CAAAGTTTGTACCTCTATCTATCTACTTCTCCAAATACAATATCTTAAGTACCTATAATGGTGACTACATCAGCTAGCATGTAATATTTGGACATAAAATCAAGTCCTTGTAAATGAGCAAAGCCAGGCGCTCTTATTTTACGGCAATAGGAACGATTGGTTCCGTTACTGACCGAAAACATGCCAAATTCCCCTTTAAATGCTTCAACTGCGGTATGGGTGAAAGAAGCTGGTACAGAAAACCCTTCTGTATAAAGTTTAAGGTGATGGATCGAAGATTCCATGAATTACTTCATTTAAGGCCGTGACGGAGGACATAACTTACGATTACCAACTCTAATCATGCCATTGAGCATCTAGTTAAAGCATTACACAATAATTCGAATACTTTGTCACATTTCTTCAATACAAATGCAATAACAATCATAACAATCTCCCCTAGTACCTACTGATATGTCAAAATCCGATTAGTCATAAACATCATAAGGTGCTGCTTTTCACGGATCCCGACATACTCCCGGTTGAAGTAGATGGGCCCTTTTATTTGGCTTTCCCTTCCTAAGAACCATACATGAAAATTACCCTTCATACGGCTCATATGCATTCTCAATCCTATGACATGTTTACGGGCAGGCGCTTAGAAACCAAAAACATTCTTAGTCTATATATGAACGCCTGCTTATAGCAGCCAGCAAATTCTAGTCAAAAATCCAAACCATTTCCCGCAATGCCTGTCTTTAGCTCATTTGAGTCATTTTTTGCCAACATAAGCAGCAAAGATCTATTTACTGACCTCATATTACTGGCTATATGGTTTATAGCCATAAGGAATCGACCCCAAAACCAAAACACATGCTATACTTGCGGCAACAGCCATTACGTTGCGATACGCAATTTGACAATGGACGGGATCTCTCAGTGATCCGCTAAGTCTTTTTCTTAAGTTTACATATTCTGCGATCAGAGGTTGACAAATTATTTAGCATTATTTCACTCAATTACACTCTGTGGCTAAACCTTTTATGCCTTTCTTTCCGCTTGAATCGATCCGTAATGAAAGCCTAATTTTCTTTAGTCAGATAGACTATCTTCCTATCTAATTTGATGCCGAAAAAGAAAATCACGCAATGGGGCCCAGCCTTTAGTCTTTGAGCCTTCCTCTACCCATATCTCGTAATGTATTTAACCTTATACATAGGACATCTATATGGATATAGGCTTGTCACGTTTCGTCAATAGCATCTACTCTATTCCGATTTCGGCGGACCGTGCTCCACCCCGGTGAACCTATGCGGTTTCGACGTGCCCAGAGGCTAAAGGCGAATCCGTTCACAGTCCATTAGACCGACTTCTCTAAGATAGCCATAGCCTAGTTCTGGTCATGCTTTACTGAGCTTATACACATTTGCCTGCGCTGTCCTTCCTTCGGCTCGCCCTAGCCTTCATCTAAATAGACGTTATTATCAAGGCGTCACACTAAGCCTTTACAGTCGAAGCGTGCTTGAATAGGGTCAGACAAAACCGTTACCCAATAGAAACTTTTTCCGTATCGCAATCGATGTCTTCGTGTCGCACAACCTCTTAACATTACACCACTAAATCCCCAATCCAAGGCTTGCTGTGTAGTGACAGTGCCAATGTCTATTAATCATTGTTTCCAGACACGGTTATTGGTTGACATCTCTTCTGATTCGTCAATACGAGAAGCAAATTGTTATGTGAATAAAAAAATATCTTCACCCAAGCCCAAAGGCAAATCTTGTGCCACTCCACCTGGTCATATGTAACTAGTATACATCCTGGCTCCCGAAACTCTTTCATGGAATTCGAGAAGTTTCTCTCATTCCTCAAAAGCCCACGGAAAGAGAATTAATGCTCCCACGTCCATCGCATAAGTAGTTAAAGCAAGTAAGTGATTCGAAATTCAAGTTATTTCACAAAATAACACCCATATATATTAGGCTCATAACGGTACCTCGCAATTACAAAGTCTTTCTACGGCTAAAGGATAAGCGTGTTCTTAAGCCATCATAGAAACATAAATAGAGTGAAAAGTTACTTGATGCCAGCCAAAGCTGTGTCACTTGCATCATATAATCAAGTGCTCTCTAAACCGTACTAGATAGTTGCCTATCATACGGCTCTTTGATTTGAGTGACCGTAAAAGAACAGAGTTTAGTTGCTACCGAACAGAAACGATTTCACATTAAGAGAACATCCAAATCTTTACCTTCATCTGTAACGCTAACGAAGCAGTAAACGTAAGTTAAAGGCTTTGCTTTGTCCTAAAAGCTAAAAAAAGTACGAAACCGCTTTTTTACCCCATTCCATGCACGCTATGAAAAGACTAGTTAAGGCAAATAAAACGCGTTGTTGTGCTCTGGCCTCGAAACTCATACATTCCAATAACATCTCACAAAGCGGTTAAATTAACTGACTAATCCCTCATCCAGATGTTCTAACTGACATGAACTTTGCTCTTAACAGCTCAAATGGAAAGCATTAATCTTAAAGCCATTAATCTAAACTCCTTCCCTTCTATGACACTAGCAGCCTTTTTTGTTTATATAGTGTCTTGGTACTGCGAACTTTCTGTCTTACACATCTAGTAAGCAAATGCATAATTCACCGGTTCCATTAAATGCTCTTATCCTTTAGCAAAGGTCATGTGAGCGTACAGTTATGCTTCAAATGTTTACGATATCCATGTCAAATCTTAGTTTCCCTCTTTTTTGGTGCATTCGCTTCAGATCTCCGATACACACAAGGAAAAATGCGAAAGAAAAAAACCTTATGTCCAAGGCTTATCCAGTTGATCATTTCACTAGCGTTTCGCATTCACAAGACTCTCCATTCAACTGCCACTTAAAGATATAGTGAAAAATATGGCAAATGTTGGCTGTGTCTGGTTATCTTTTTTTATGACATATTAGAGTCTCTGCCATATCTTATATTTCAATAAAAAATACTCGCTTTGCTGCGCTTCCTTGCAACGCTTGGCTTCATTTGATGGCTCCACGGTCGCCCTCTGAACGATCAAAATGAGGTAAAGCTTAAAGATACGTTTTATACTCGATTAATTTTTCTGTTCCTCTAGTTGGATAGGCGCTTCTTTTCTATCAGCTAAATCCCCCCAATAGAACCGTACATGCAAGTTTTCTCGCATACGGCTCACGCCACTTTGCTACAGGCAAGGTGGCCCAGTTTTTCTTTTCCAATGAAAGAAATCTCATTAGCATTCAGTTCGAAAAGGGGCCTTACCATTTCCGTCAAATGACTTGGCCTTCCTGGCTTGACTGCCTGGTCATGCTTTTTTGACTGGTCTGGTTGGTTTTTGTTTTGGGTTCCTTTTTCGCTATGCTTTTAGTTTAGCCAATGGGCCTGCCACATCCAGTGCCTAAGCATTTCTAGCAAAGTCTTTGCCAATGGTGCCATCCTAACTGCCCTGGGGATTCGGTTTGTTCTTTGCAGTTAACCTATTTCTTCCGATATGAGTGAAAATAGGATCCAGGGCCAGTCACACGTTCTACTGCGCTGAGATGCAGAGGGTACTGGTTACGATATCACCCCGCGGGGCACGCGCGTGCGTCTTTAGCGGGCACTCCAACACCCGCCGACGTGTCTTTGTTTTCAAGAAACCCCGATGATTAACTTGCATAACAATCGAAGAGAGCAAAGTTTCTTTCTGACTAGATCCTTAATATAGGTGACGAGGCCACCTTCATGACCTTTTAATTCCGTTCCCCAGGGGCCTCACTTGAATCGCTTGGCCTTTTCAGACTTAATGCTTATGCCACAAAAGTTGCCTTTATGTGTCATCCGTGCCAGGGGACAAGCAGGGCATCGCTGGCAACATAAAATATGTCGACTCGGCAGCAGCAGCTTTGTGTCGCACTGAAATAATCCAATATGCGGTTCCGCACGTTCTACTACTTCCCCATCCATTTCCGATACTGATCATAGGACACCATGAGCAGCAAGGTGTTAAGGTCCAAGATTCGAAGTGAAATTCTTGATTTGTCTACTCAATGCCATATTGATTTCCTTTCTGCCTTTTTTCCACCAGCCTACGACCGGACTCGAACCGACTTGCCGTTTCCCGATAATAGAAAGGCTCCACCTAAAGAGCTGCGTAAGCCACACAATTCGCTAACGATAGTCTTACCAGTTTGGATGGTATCCTAAAATATTTGTTTATGCATCGTTTAAAAGCTATAGGCTATGCAAATTCCCTATGGTTTCCAAAACATCCACAAAATTTAACGAAATCATTTCATAGCCTCAACAGTTAGGTTAGAATGTCTTTTTTTCAGATATTCTCATTAGTCTTTGTCGCCTTCACGACCCTATTTTTCTTAAAGCAGAAACCATGATATTGCCTTTTTTCGCTTCCAGTTGCCATCGTTTAGCCATTAGCCGTAATGCAATCAAAAAGAATTAATCGATAACCATTCTAAGAATCGCAAATTTCGCTCGTACAAAGCAATTGACAATTTTACTTTGGCTTTCAGGCATATTTGATCGATGCGAAACCTTGTTGATCTGTGAAATGCTGAAGCCATTTCTATAAGGTTATATTTTTGCTTATAAAGAAACTATCTTCTGAATTCTTATCAAATAACGCACATAATAATTAATATACCTATAAATCCGCTTTGTTTTGATGTTTTTTGGTTATTGAACTTTAAGAAATAGAAGGGGTGCCGACTCCTTTTCGAGTCGGCATTCGTAAATAATCTGTCCATGCTAGCAAAATAATGTAAACAACATTATCATTTTATTTCCTTCGAGTCGTCATTCCTAGTTAATATCGCTTCTATTTGACTAATAATAGGAGTGCTTACAAAATAGAAAAAAGACATTGCAAAAACCACTTATCCAATAGTAACATACGATGCCTCTACAGGTTAACATCCAATCCAGCCCAAAAGTAAGCAATCGGCCAGAAACAACCAAAACATTCTCTAATAAATCAATCAGAAACTCGAACTCCGTACTGCAGAAATGTTAATAAAAAACAAAACCAATGATAGCGCAAAAACTAATCCTGTAGCGGCCACTCCTCCTAATTTGTCAGGGATACTTCACAAAATGACATAAATCGGTAAAAAATACCGTTCCAGTACAATATGAGCCAGAATGAACATCGGATTCGCAGGGATATAATTATCAAAATGTCCTAAAGCATTAAAGGAATAAAATAGCCAAATGGAGAAAAAGATGGCAAATGCTACCCAACCTACCAAATCTTTGACGTAGAAATAGAGATAAAAAGCAATTCTATCTACAAACGAATTTAGACCCAATAGATTATTAGATCCGTATTCATACAATGCAGCCAAATGAATAAGACTAGCGCCTGCAATTATAGAAAGTAATAGGTGATAGGAACTGAAAAAACGATTCAAGGTAGCATTATCTACAGAAAACCCACCCCATAGCCAAGTAACTATGGTATCTCCTATCACAAATATGGCACTTGCTAAACTAGTAATTACGGTAGCTCCCCAAAAACTCATTTAACCCCAAGAAAATACATAGCCTATAAAAGCAGTAACGATCATTAATAAAGGAATGACCACTCCAACGCACCAAACAAATTCCCTAGGACTAGTGTAACTTCCATAATACAAACCACAAAAAATATAAATATGAACTACAATAAAAAACATACTAGCCCCATTTGCATATATGTAGCAAAGCAACCAGCCTCCCTTCACATCTCTCATGATATGTTCTACGCTGTTGAAAGCTAAATCAACATGAGGTGTATAATGCATAGCTAAAAAAACACCACTAATGACTTAAATGACCAAACAAAAACCAGCTAACGAACCAAATCCCCACCAATAACTTATATTGCTTAGAGTTGGATGATCTACCGAATGCTAATCGAGTACAGAAAACATGGGCTACTTAAGCACAAAAAGTCATCTAGCCATGATAGTAATCGTAATAATAGCATTTAACCTATTTCAAATCATACAGCCCCGACTGGGCATTCATTTTTGATCATAGATAGTTATTTCGTCGTTTTAGCTTTAGATAATTTACTTTATTTATCTAAAAAACTGGGGCTCTTACCGATAAATGAAAGTTTTTCCTAATCCCAGAAAGCATCGAATGTTCCCTAGAATTTATTGACTTTCATTAGAATCGGGACTTAAGTCCCATATAGTCTCCATTACTATTCTATTTAATAGACCTTCTTTCTTTTTTTCCTTTTCTTCATTATGACAGAGTATGTAAAGAGCGTTTAGAGCTGGAGGAAGACTGGGATTCGAATAAGCTTTAAGCATAGAAACTGCTATTTTAATAACAGAATCTTCGAAAGAAAGTATAAATTGATCAGAGTTAGACATACCCGCTAGTCCTATGCAAGCAAACCTACGCCCATTTAAAAGATCGGTTAATAAGTTTAAGGATAAGATAAATTCCCTAAAATTGTTACTATCCGGCATGTGGGTATGAATAAAAATTTCAGAGAAAAATCATCCAATCCCTTTATCTTTACTTTGTCCCCCAAGTCGTCCGTTCCTTGCTTTTCTTCCCTACCCGCATAACAACCTTTCCTGTACGGTATTTTGTGGATAAGCGAAGACTAGAGGCCGTTAGGCAGCAGACCCGCGACCTAGCTATCAAAGGGATGTTTAGCTTTATCCTACCCTTCGTGATTGCGTATTCCACGGTAGAATTTGCCAGTTTAAGGTGTCAAAGGAATGGCTTCGAACCGGGTTCAAATCCTATAAACGAATCATAGTTGTGCTTTGTTTGCTGTTTGGATTCGCCTTACCTGCTTATGCTTTTATAGCACAAGATTTTACCACCCACTTTATACCCATCACCAATATATTGCTGGGTTTATCATGGTAGGGGCCATATTCTTCATTAGGGATTATGATCCGGAACAAAACAAAGACAATGTATTGTCAAGAATGTTGGAGCATAAAGAAGCAATAATATCCCATTTAAGTTGGGCTAGCTTATTTCTAGGTTTCCACACTCTAGGTCTTTACGTACATAACGATGTCATGCTAGCCTTTGGAACTCCAGAAAAACAGATTCTTATTGAGCCCGTTTTTGCATTTGCATTATTGAAAAAGAAATATGGTTACGGATCTTTCTTAACTTTACAAAATACTTTAACCACCAAAGAATATTTGCTGAAAAAATAAAAGCTTTAGATAAAAGCCAATTTAAGCAACAAACTTGCAATTCACTCCAAGATACTAATTCAAATAATAGCTATAAGAAATGCAAACAAAAGAAACCGCATAATCCGGTTAATGATCATGATTGCAGGGACAAAGATAATGGTAAAAAAAAACAACCAGATTAATAAATATATATTATCATAGCACGCTAACTAAAAGGCATTAGCGCATTGATTATGGCTTTCAGCATCGAGGTGCTAAACCTTCCCTAAGATGTTTTGATCAGCTTGTTATCCCACAGAGTCACTCTTATCCTAAGAGTGACGGCTCTTCCACTTGGTTAGCACCGTTAAATCATAGCAGGCCAACTTTCTAACTATTTGACTGATAAGTATTGCAATCAATCTCCCGCACTCTTTGGCTGATTCCTGTCTCTGCATGTTTTCGTTACTTTCTATCTAAAAGGCCTACGCGCCAATCGCTTGCCATCGCTGCATATTGCTTTGCCAGGCCAGACAATGCAGCTGATCGCGAATATGGCTTATCGCATGCCATAGCAAAGACTGGCTATATCGCATTGATTATGTTTGTTTTCTGCGATCATAATATTTTTTATAGGTCTGGAGATCATAACATTTTTTATAGGTCTAGCAAGTGTCATAAAGCAGCAATCCGGCTAATTCATTTTATTTTGGGCAAGCGGGTGCCTTCGTGGTTAAGATTTTAGGGCGTCGAAACGGATTTTGGAACCTATTTACATTTTCTATGAAAGGAACGGTCAACGAGCCCGCCGGTACGGACGCCATTAAGAGGACCCCCAATAATTTATTGGGAACTGTACGAAGTATTTGAAAGACAGGGAAAAAGTACCATTCGGGTAATATTTCCAATGGAGTCGCAAAAGGATTTGCTGGTTCACCAATCATTGATGGTTCCGGAACCGCAAGACCCACAGTACATGCAAACGTCCCTAAAATGACTACTGGAAAAATATATAATGGGTCGAGTCCATTTATTAGCTTTTTCTAGTGCAGAAAACTTGTAATTCCTTACTATCTGGCATAATTGTCTTGTTTCATCCTGAATATGAAGTTAGTTGCAACAGGTTGCTGGAGGCAGCAAAAATAGTACAGGTTGCCAGGCTAAAGGATTGGTTCATTTTTTTTTTCAAGCCAATAAACTTATTTTTAGTGAAACTATTCATAATTCTGCGACTGGAGAGCAACCAACAAAGAAAGATGGAGATCCGGCATTATGGCGCGTGATCCTCCTAACCCTAGATAAAAGGTGGAAAGCGAGGATAAAGTGCTTTAGTTAAGTGTCATTGCTTATGACGTTATTGCTGTAGCCTCAAGGAGGTTTGGCCATTGCTTCAACCTTCCCGAATTCCTGCAGATTCGGGTCGTTTTCCGCCACCGGAACGTCTTGAAATAATTCCCATATGGTGCGGGAGACTCAATTGATCTAGACTCAGAAGCTGGGATTTGACCCTTTCCATCGATCGGTTGGGCCAAAGCATTTACTGGCTTAAAGGCCTAAGAAAGAATTACTAACTGGTATTTGCGCAATTTTTCCCGTTGCTTTTACGGAACCCCCTTCCTGTATGGTCGAACCATCGCCCATCAGTACTTAGCCAACATTATCAGATTCTAAATTCAAAGCGATGCCTACTGTACCATCTTCAGATTCTACCAATTCTCCAGCCATTACTTTGTTCGAACCATGAATGCGGGCTATTCCATCTCCCACTTAAGGTACAGTGCCAGTATTAACAATTTCCATTTCTGGGGATCGGATGGGTCAAAAACAGCTAATTCGTATAAAGCCATTGAACCCGCAATACTGGCCGGAAACGGCGAGCAGACAGTCTTTGATTCATAGCAGTGCAGCTCTTGACGTACGGGGCTTTCCCTTACTTTGTTTCCGGAGTACAGTAGCTAAAGAGTGCAGTATTTGACTATTTATTAGGCATTTCCTTCGACCGGAAAAGTGGCCATTGGTTCACGATACGAATACTGTTCTAGGGATGTCGCTAATAGTTTCTGCTAGACAGAAGTACTGTTTTGAACGGGCTGGCTCAGCAGCAACTCCTGGTACTGTAGCCGTGGGAACGACGGTTCGGTACTCGTTGCTGTGACTGAGCCTAGGGGTTGTCTTTCATAACAATAGCAAGTTCGTAACTGATAGGTGCAAATAGGGTTGTGTTTATACAAGTTCGACAAAAAAGGAAAAGCAATGAATCCTTTGGTTTCCGGTAGATGGAAGATCTGCATGAGCGATACAAGAATTCTTGTATAATAACAATCGATTAATAAGAACCTATTCGGCCAATCCAAACGGGTTGCGCCATAGCAATCTTTGTTGTAAAAAAAAAATTCGCTCTAAACCCATCAATTGAACTCACCATGGCCCCAGTACCTCTTTGCTTTAGTATAGTTGCCTTTTTTTGTTTTTTAAGTAAGTTAAGAAATCTCCGGCACTCTAATAAGACGTGAAACACCCGATGCCATTTTGACCTCGATGTGTGAAAAGCGCCTTTTTCTGCCATATGTACTGGAAATTACCGGGAGACGTGGTTGGACAGTCCGGATTGTTTTCGCATAACGCTGCGATCACATCACATTGATGACCGTAAATCACCGCTATGAGGCTGAATTCTCTTAATGAAAGTGATGAGGTTTTTGACTTTGATATCCCCTTTCAATTTGCATTCCATGCAATCGGCAAGCGGAGTCATCAATTAAAATGACAAAAATATTTTCACGTTAAGCTGAAAAACTCCATTGTTGGCCAGCACTTCAAGCGCTGCCAAAAAGAACATATCACGGTAAGACTATAACTACAATAAGAAGTCTTTTCAAAAGCAGTGGCTTTGGCCTGTTGGGGTCC
>NW_028229762.1:0-27500 GCF_053477565.2 Lygodium microphyllum | reverse complement strand
AGCTATGCTTGTTAATCGAGTAGGTGATTTTGGATTAGCTCTTGGCATTATCGGTTGTTTTACTTTGTTTTAAATTGTAGATTTTTGTACTATTTTTGCTTGTGCTAGTGTTTTTTCTGAACTTAATCACTATTTTATTGTCTGTAATATGAGATTTCATGCTATAACCGTGATTTGTATCCTATTTTTTATCGGCGCTATTGGAAAATCTGCTTAAATGGGATTACATACTTGGTTACCTGACGCAATGGAGGGTCCTACTCCAGTATCCGCTTTAATTCATGCAGCTACTATGGTAACAGCTGGCGTTTTTATGATGGCGAGGTGTTTTTTTTTATTTGAATATCTACCTGAGGCTTCGATCGTTATTACTTTTATGGGGGCTATGACGTTATTTTTTGCGGCAATCACTGGAATATTGCAAAACGATTTAAAGAGGGTCGTAGCTTATTCAACTTGTAGTCAATTGGGCTATATGATCTTTGCCTGCGGCATTTTTAATTATTCAGTTAGCGTATCTCATTTGATGAATTACGCTTTTTTTAAAGCATTACTTTTCCTGAGCGCAGGTTCAGTCATTCATGCCATGTCAGATGAGTAAGATATGCGTAGGATGGGAGGGCTTGCCATTTTATTACCTTTTACGTATGCTATGATGCTTATAGGGAGTTTATTTTTGATTGGATTCCTTTTTTTAACTGGATTTTATTCTAAAGATGCAATTTTAGAGCCTGCCTACACCAAAAAAGTGCGACTTGATGGACATGTATAGTCTTTCTTTATTTGACTTAAAAGGGACTAGCTATATCGTCTTTAACAATAGACTGCTATTACACTATGCTTTTCTGTAAGGAGAGTATGAAGCGCGGAAAACGATGCGATAAGTATATGATATCGCATGGGATCCTAACGGATTAGCAAGACGGATCAACCATAGTGAACTGTGCGATGACGCTTTTATAAAGTGGCCTCAAGTCTACGAGCTTTAACAAGGTAGGCCTCTGTAGGGATGTGATTTAGGATATAAAGTTTGGTTGCGTGCCCTGCAAAGGATCATTGGAGTATAGCACAGGATTCTTTACAAAGCTAACGTGTCAACAAGGCAACCCCAATGGGCTCTCCTCAGGCAAGCGGGAGGTTTGGTCGTGAGATTAGATAGCGTTCAATGGGCGGAAGACGATACGAAAAGCTATCGGCTTGCCTTCAGGTGGGATAGGCGATAATTTGCTGACTAGCCAGTGTGCTGACTCGAATCTTAGGTAGCGAAACGGGCCGATTATATCAACTACACAAAAATAGAAGTAATTGAAACCACGATCCTCTCGAAGGAGTCAGGACGAAAACGAATAGAGAATCTTCCTTTCATCGCCCAAGCACATTCGCCACTTGAGCCGTATGCGAGGGAACTTGCATGTGCGGTTCTTTGAGGGGGGGAAGCTCGAAAGAGCCCATCCTTCGCGATTATACCATTAGTGGCAATTTTGCCTTTTGGTTAGGAAGTGTTTCTGTTTTCTTTACTCCTCATTATTCTTCTCGTCTCTTTTTTTTGACATTTTTAGCACCGACCAATTCATTTAAGCGAAACATCTTACGATGCCATGACGCACCTATTTTTATGGCCATCCCTTTAATTTTTCTTGCTTTTGGAAGTATTTTCGTAGGATACTTGGCCAAGGTGCGAACTGTTAGCTTATAAGTCAATTTTGTGACAAAGCGGCTATTGCTCATTCAACATGATCTGAGTAAAGTGAACAATGACTGAAGATTGGATGCGGGTGAAATTCCCGCCAATGGCTGAGATGTTCAATTGACTCTTTTCCCTTTGTAGGAGGTCTGGCAGTTTCTGAGTTACAGACAAGCGAAAAAGGGGGAGGAAAAGAGGCCCTGGTGAACCTTCATAAGTGAACAGATGTAAGCTTTGCTGCCCAAAAGTATCCAGTATTAACCACACTGAGGGACAGGCCCGGTGAGCGAAGAGCAGGTTAAAGGGGTACAAGCCGTGTCAATCAATTATTGGCCTTGCATCAAACATCCAATAGGCCATGGACAAAAAAATGGCCACTGCATAAAAAGACGATGTCCAGATGACCACCCCATAAAGCACATTCTGCGCCTACGGGCCACTAAAATTATCCAATATACTCGGAACTGGAATATCCTAATAGGGTTCCTTTACGGTAGGCTGCCAAGCTATAAGCCCTATGGAAGCAGGATTTTTCAATAAGCAGAGCCCTGATATAATATGCTTACCTGGAGACTTAGGATTTTAGTGATTAATGAAGGGAGGCATAGAGAATAAGTAAGTTTTGCACGGAGAATATCTAAACGATATTTTCATTCTCTGGCTTATGACCGAGCAACATGATTGTAAACTTTGATGAAAAATTGACGCCCCTAGCATACCCTTTAATCTAGACGATTCATATAAAATAGAAAGGTAAGACTGTATCAGAACAAGTCACGCTCGGTGACGAAAGAAAAAATACCTTAAATCCCACATTCAAATGGCAAAGCTATAACATCCATTTGTGCCGGTATGGATAGCAAGGCAGACGAAGCAATCATTTTGCTTGGCTTCTTCGATCTTCATTCATATCGCTAACCACTGGACAGTTGAATTTTATGCACAGAATTGCTCAGGCAAAGGTCTGATTGGGCAATAAAGAGTTCCCGGTTACATACTATATATGAGGAAAGTTATTTAGGTAATAGGAAAAGGTTTCTTTGCCCATTGTAAAGTTTACAAAGTAAATTTCAGTTGGCAAAAAGGACAACTTATAGGCTCAGGCCATGTCAAACGGAACTAATTTTGATTATTTTCCATCGATTTTGCCTCCACAACTCATTTTCTCGCTCTAGTATAAGGCACGTTGTCGTATTTTAGCGGATTTTGTTTTTATCCGCCTACTTATTTTGCGGTAGTTTTTAAGTTTAATTAGAATAGACGATATTATGGCCAAGAAATGGAATCTTTGATGGAAACCAATGAAATAGGCACTTCATCTATAATGTAATCCCTTCATAGCTGCTGGCCGACAGAGTGGAGACAGCTTAAGAAAGTAGTCACTGTAAGCAAGTCGATTTCAAACAGACAGTTTTGACACAAATAAGATTTAGCAACCACCACGTTGTACTTCATAGATCAAGAGGGTCACAGAACAGATCTAGGCATCCTTACTCAATAAAAATGCCAAAATCTGGTCGGATTACGGAATTGGACTCCTAAGGAAATACAAAGTTGGCTAAGATTTTCATATATGGTCCATCGTGTCCGGATGGACCTCAAGCAAGCAAACAAGAAGGTTACTTTGCGTTGTTATTTTTGAAGAAAATTTAATGGAATGGAAAAAACTTAATTTATTAAGCGACAGCTAATAAAATAATAAGCAAACACTTCTAATGTGACAGCACGTTTCAAAGACTAGACCATAAACTTTGCCATATGGGAGCTCCGGACATAAATTTACTGACAGCATTCAATGTAAGGTTGCATTTGAAAGGATCAGGCTCAGCAAGTATTTCCTTAAGTGCCAAATCAGAAAGGCACGGTGGAAATTCCATAATTTCTAAACAATAACCCGGCTTGCATGAGCGTCTAACCCAGTTAACTTGTCAAATGGCTAGCTAAAGATGGAACAGGAGCTTTACCAAGCATAGAGCTTATTTTTTTTTCAGATCAATAGAACTACAAGCAAAGAAAAAAAGACTTTATAAGCAAAGGCAGCTGGCTTAGCCTTATTTCGGATAGGAATTCTTTAAACAATCCGGATCTATATTTCACTATATATATACCTTTTAATACATTTATTTGAAATTGTTTAGAAATAAAAAGAAGATATCAACTTTAACTCCTATATAAGCACGGCTATGCTAAATACACGCAATTTTTGATATTTTAGCTTATATAGATATAAAATTTATTTAATCTAAGAGAAGCCGTATGAGGCGTAAGCTGCATGTACGGTTTTGAAGCCGAGCCTTTCCGGCAGCAATGGGGCGGCTCAGGAAGCGATATGATGATTGGTTTAGGTAGGGCGGCCATAGGCTCACCTATAGGAATACTGATTGTGAAACCGCAATTCACATGCGAGGCATAAGACTTACTTGATTACTTGGAAACAAAGACGAGAAACCTAGCATGTCACAAAAGCGAGGCTCAAAGGATATTTGCTAGCCCTATTTAAGGATAAGAGCCTGCCCTGACAAGCCTTGCAAGCTTCTTAATGTGAAACAAGATGGGACAAAATATATCTATTTTCCATACCAAACTACCAACCCCCGCAATTAATTAAAGGAAAATACCAAGGAAGCGTGCAAACGTACATTTTCATATCCTTTGCCTTACTCTGCTGCCTAGAGGACAGGCCAGGCATAAAGTGACCCCGACTTCGCCTTAGCATAGGGACAGATTATCCGTCTAGCGAAGGGAGACCTCAAGGGTAGCTATTGTAAAACATTATGATCTATAGGTGACAACGGCGAGACTTAATAGGGGAGGGCAACCCAATGATTGGGAGTCGGAGGATCCATAGTACCTGTTACCTCGTATTCATCTTACAAAACGCTGACTAACGGGAAAGGGATCTATACATCTGCGAGACGGTATCAGGTCTCATAAGAAACCTTTGATGATATGTCCAGTTTCAATAAAGCAGAGAAAAAGCCAATATAAAGTAGCCAGGACTAAAAATATAACCAGATTAAAGTATGTCGTCGTTAGCAAAAATCATGAAAAAATACCTTAAGGCCTCTTATAGAAATATGGCTAATAGCCTATAGCGGGTTCAGATCGATAACAAACTGTGATAACAGAATTGCAGCGTCTTTATCACAAGTTATAAATGCACGTAATGTTGGCCTATTTTACGGTATATATTTGAACAGAAAAAAAGAATCACTGCCTTATTGACTGCTAAAGGAGTCAAAACAGATTGCCATAAGAAATGGTTATCAGGATGCTCCCAAACTTAATGCACAAGCTAATAAGGGCAGTGATGCTTTTTATGTTTCAGATCATGAGTGCACAGGTTCATTAATAATATTTAGGCCTTAAGTTGAAGGCTATAAGGCTAAGAATGGGGTCATAAGCTTCGATTGGCATTGGAAACAAAAATGAATTTTATATGCTATTTAATTTGAAACTGAAACCCAAAAAAAACTAATAAGACAACGGCCAAAAACACTTCGCTCCGCAAATAAGCCAGCGAAGTGCGAAGATGGGGCAAAAGCTTAAAGGCCTGATAAGCTAAAAAAAGTGCAGAACACAGCAAGCAAGCGCTTCTTTACTTCATTGCAAGCAAAAAGCGGATAAAAAAGAAAGTATGACGCTTTGCTTCTTTTCCATTTAAGAGCCCCTTCTTTTCTGATCAAACGGCGTCTGCTCTTAGCAATAAATAGCCTATGTGTCTCATAGCGGCCATAGGCTAATGTCGGCTAGAGAAGCCAGTCTTAATTGGGTGTCGACATGGGGTCTCTTTTCAACGAAAAGAGCCAAATGGCTAGCCGTCAAAAACTGAACACTGCACCAAAATAATAATAAAGGCTAATTAAGCAGCTAATCCTAGAAAATATTGCAAGATATCTTAATATAGCCTTTTGAAATCTTCATGTCTTACTTGGCTACGCTTTGCATAAGAGGCTAAAGACCTATTAACAATAGCTTCTGTGCGCAGTAGTTATTAGCTTCATAAGTGAGCCTTTAGGACGTTATTAGATTTCAGGGATCCGGACCAAGAGCAGGCCTCATTGCGTATGAAATGCTATATGGACATTCGGAAGGGAAGCGAGGTTTTAATGATACAATTGCGTCTAAGTTTCAAAAGCAGAGGATTTTCATGGAGCAAGCAGGGTGCGTGAGCTGCGCAATAGTTGACGACTATTTGACACGGTTCGAAGGGCACTTCGGTAAGC
This sequence comes from Lygodium microphyllum, assembly GCF_053477565.2. Taxonomy (NCBI): domain Eukaryota; kingdom Viridiplantae; phylum Streptophyta; class Polypodiopsida; order Schizaeales; family Lygodiaceae; genus Lygodium; species Lygodium microphyllum. Next base: position 21,590 of record NW_028229762.1, on the reverse strand, counting down.
TTGGCATGGGTTTACGTTTTGACCCCTACCTGATTTTTGGGCTAATTCCCCTTTAATACTGCCCCGAAATGAGATTCTTGCCGAATCTGAGTTTGCCACTTTAACCACTATCAAACTAATCCCTATTCTGTTCAGTGCTTTAGGGGCTTTTATGGCATATCATGTAAATATTCCTGTGAATACATTTCCCTTTTTTGTTAGAATTAGTACTTTTGGTAATGGACTTTATCGCTTTTTAAACAGACGCCGGTTTTTTGATAAAATATTTAATGATTTCATTGTAGGATCGTTTTTGTGTTTTGGATACGAAATCTCATTTAAAGCATTAGACAGGGGTGCTATCGAAGTACTAGGTCCCCATGGGATTTCGTATACGTTCCGGAAACTAGCCAAGCAAATAAGTGAACTTTAAAGTGGATTTGTTGCGCGAAGAACACGTTATAACTCGTTAGCCTCAAGTTCCATAGTGAGTAAACAATAGATCTGACTTCACGAGTCCTTTGGACGGCCTAGGGGTGTGAAGACTGGAGTCAGCACAGTGCTGACCATAAGCTATATTAATGAGTTCTGACATAGGGGTTCTTCTATCCACGAGGCATGTCAAAATGGATAGAGGCATGGTGAGCATATCTGACCAAGGCTAGGGCATGTCAAGTTTCGCTAAAGCGGGGGAAATGGCAGCTCTCTGCCCTCTCTTGAAGATATATAGCTACATTGCTGTGGCCGATCAGAAGTCTGGAAAGCAAAATGGTCAGAGCACGGGAAAATGACGATTTCGGCAAGAGCCATACATAATAACAATTAGTGTCTTTAAGGCTCTGGGATCTCCCGTAAACCGCCGTATAATACAGGGCAAATATTGGGAGAAGCAGTGATAAAAATTATTTACAAAGCGCTGCGGAAAGCCGGATGAAAGGGAACCTTCATGTCCAGTTCGAAGGGCGATGATATCTCAACCCTACTACCATTACGCTTTTGTTATGTTATCTGGACTAATTTTATTTGTGACTGTAAATGGTATGTGGGATTTTTTATCCTTTTGGGTGGATAATTGACTTTATTTTACCTTTATTGTTTGTAGTTTTTTTGTATGAAATGGTACGAACTAACATTAAGAGGAGGTCCGATCCCTCCACTCCAGTTTCCTATAAGTTCTATCTGTAATAAATAATGCGTAGAGAACCATGATTGTTGTCTCAAGGGCTGCCATTCATGTTTCTTTGGCTACACTGCGATTTTGATAGTTTTAGGTATGATTGTAATTTTTATTATTATAATGATTTTGTATTGGTTATTTTAATGTGTTAAATGTATAATTGACCCAAGAATAAAAGTATTGACAGGGGTCTGAAGCCTGCTATGGCAAAAACGGATTATTATCCATCTATTTGTGTGAAACCATTTGGTGTCCAAGGTCTTACTCTTTAGTAGGTTGAGTCTCACCTGGACTCCCACCGCGAAGATCTTCAAATGTCTTTTCTCTTTTGGAACGGGTTCAGACTACCATTACGGAGATTCCCCGAAGATTTTGTCAGCATTTGGTAATCAAATCGAGAAACCCACGGACATTTTGAGTCAGATGAATGAAATGCAAGATTTTCTCTTTTCTATTTCTAGACTTTGATCTTTCTCTATTCCTAGAGAAATGATGAGTAGATAGTCCTAGGAGAAGGAAGAGGAAACGGATACTCGATGCCTAACGAGTAAATATGATTTTTTGAGGTACTTCAAAATTACTTTGATCTGTTCTATTCAATCATATGGAAAGCTGCATCCGACGAAAGCCGTACGTGCAGTTTGGAGGGAGATCTCCAACTAGCCGGAAGATCCACCCTACAATATGGAGTCAAAAAGCCAAAATAAAGTCTTAAGTAAAAGACAATTGGGATAGGAGACGAAAGACACATCTGCAAACTCATGTTACATTGGAGCGTCGTAGCGAACAAAAAGAGAACCATGGAATCGGATCCGATTTATCGGAATCGATTGGTAAACATGCTGGTTGATCGAATCATGAAGGATGGAAAAAAATCATTGGCTTATCAGATTCTTTATCAGGCTATGAGGCAAATTAGGCGAGAGACCAATAGAAATCCACTGTCTGTTCTACGACAAGCCGTACGTGAGGTGACTCCCGATGTTGTAACGAAATCCAAACGTGTGGGTGGATCGACTTATCGGATTCCCGTTGAAGTCGTACCTGCAGAAGGAAAAGCTTTGGCTATTAGATGGTTATTGATTGCGTGTCGAAAACGTTCAGGTCGAAGTATGGCTTTAAGATTGAGTGATGAATCAATGGATGCTGCCAGAAATTCTGGTAGTGCGGTACGAAAGAGAGAAGAAATTCATAGGATGGCAGAAGCTTTTGCTCATTTCCTAACGTCTCAGATTTGTTTCAATCCACGAAGAAAAAGGTAGAAATAGCCCTGTAGCTACCGAGGAAAGCAGGTACGCAAACAAGGCCGTTTAGCCATAGCAGTATTATACTGTAGAACACTCGCACTATCCGAGGTAATAGATATGTAAATAAACCCGCAACGCAGTGTTACACTGTAAAGCTCTCGTATTATCCGAGGTAATAGATATGTAAACAAGGCCGCTTAGCCATAGCAGTTACTGTAGGAGCTCTTGTGCTATCCGAGATAATAGATATGCAAACGGGATGACCTCTCGTATAATAATTATAATCACTTTATTATGAACCAAAAGTTTTCTTTTTTTAGTTGCTTAGGCAACGCCCAACTTTCTTAGAAATAAGAAAAATTCTTTATGATAGGCATGGTAAGAATAGAATGTTAAGTTTAGGATTAAGCATCTCCAGTATTCATATGTTATTAAAGTTATGTTGTCTAATTGTCTATAATAGAATGTTAAGTTTTGGAAGAATAATTGTTTATGATTGGCATGGCAGGAATAGAACGTTGAGTTTTGGATTAAGCATTCCCAGTATTCATATGTTATTAAAGTTATGTTGTCTAGTTGTCTTTCTTTTGTGTTCTAATTTAATAGCCAAACCCAAGAAAACTTATAAGTCTTTATCTATAGTCAGTCCTCGTATCTGTATTTCTTGTCAAAATAGTGCTACTAAAACAGTCTTAAGTAGTTTCTTTAGCCATCAACCAACTTTTAGATGCAGGAGTTGATCCCAAAGAGATACCTCTTCCTCACGAACTTATTCTTAATCGTGATCTTATGGCTCAAATATATCCCAGTTTTGCAAAGGGATTGACTCCCTTTTTTGCACTCGACTGGTCAGAATACTCAGATTTTCTAACTTTTCGGGGAGGATTAAATCCAGTCACGGGGGGATTATGGTTGACTGATACGGCGCATCACCACCTAGCCATTGCTGTTCTTTTCCTGGTAGCTGGTCACATGTATAGAACCAATTGGGGTATCGGACACGCAACGAAAGAAATTCTTGAAGCCCACAAGGGTCCTTTTACTGGTGAAGGTAACAAAGGTCTTTACAAAATTTTGACTACCTCGTGGCACGCCCAATTAGCGATCAATCTCGCCATGCTGGGATCCCTAACGATTATAGTGGCTCATCATATGTATGCCATGCCCCCTTATCCATACCTAGCTACTGATTATGCCACGCAATTATCCCTGTTTACGCATCACATGTGGATAGGTGGTTTCTTAATAGTCGGTGCAGCCGCACACGCAGCCATTTGCTTGGTAAGGGACTATGATTCGACTAGTCAATATAATAATTTATTAGATCGTGTCATTCGGCACCGTGACGCTATAATCTCACACCTCAACTGGGTATGCATATTCCTGGGTTTTCACAGTTTTGGTCTGTATATTCATAACGATACAATGAGCGCCTTGGGTCGTCCCCAAGATATGTTCTCCGATACTGCTATTCAGTTACAACCCATATTTGCCCAATGGATACAAAACACTCATGCTTCTGCTCCTGGTTCAACCGCACCTAATGCTACTGAGGGTACCAGCCTAACTTGGGGTGGTGGCGAACTGGTAGCGGTGGGTGGTAAAGTTGCTCTATCACCCATTCCATTGGGTACAGCAGATTTTTTGGTGCACCACATCCATGCATTTACTATTCACGTTACTGTATTAATTCTATTGAAGGGTGTTTTGTTTGCCCGAAGTTCCCGCCTAATACCCGATAAAGCAAATCTTGGTTTCCGCTTTCCCTGTGATGGACCGGGTAGGGGAGGTACCTGCCAGGTGTCCGCATGGGATCATGTTTTCCTGGGATTATTCTGGATGTATAACTCCATTTCTGTTGTGATATTCCACTTTAGTTGGAAAATGCAATCTGATGTTTGGGGTAATGTAAGTGAGCAGGGAGTAGTTAACCATATAACCGGGGGAAACTTCGCCCAGAGTTCGACAACAATTAATGGATGGTTGCGCGATTTCCTATGGGCACAAGCTTCCCAAGTTATTCAATCATACGGTTCTTCTCTCTCAGCATATGGTCTATTATTTTTAGGAGCCCATTTTGTTTGGGCCTTTAGCTTAATGTTTCTATTCAGCGGTCGTGGATACTGGCAAGAACTCATTGAATCAATTGTTTGGGCCCATAACAAATTGAGGGTCGCTCCTGTCACACAGCCTAGGGCCTTGAGTATTGTACAAGGACGCGCTGTAGGGGTGGCTCATTACCTCCTGGGTGGAATTGCTACAACATGGGCATTCTTCCTAGCGAGAATCATTGCAGTGGGATAATGGCTAGGAGGATTCGAGAAACACTATGGCATCAAGATTTCCAAAGTTCAGCCAGGGTCTGTCCCAAGACCCAACTACTCGTCGTATCTGGTTCGGTATAGCCACTGCGCATGACTTCGAGAGTCACGATGATATTACCGAGGAAAGACTCTACCAAAAAATATTTGCTTCTCATTTTGGTCAGTTAGCTATAATTTTTCTTTGGACCTCAGGAAATTTATTCCACGTGGCTTGGCAGGGTAATTTTGAAGCGTGGGTGCAAGACCCATTACATGTAAGACCAATTGCTCATGCTATTTGGGATCCACACTTCGGTCAACCAGCTGTAGAAGCTTATACCCGAGGAGGAGCCACGGGTCCGGTAAATATCGCTTATTCTGGCGTATACCAGTGGTGGTATACTATCGGTTTACGCGACAATCAAGATCTTTATAACGGAGCTATTTTCTTACTAGCCGTTTCCGCTTTGTTTCTATCAGCGGGTCGATTGCACTTACAACCTAAATGGAAACCAAACCTTTCCTGGTTCAAAAATGCTGAGTCTCGCCTCAATCATCATTTATCGGGGCTTTTCGGTGTAAGCTCCTTGGCTTGGGCGGGACACTTAATTCATGTAGCTATTCCCGAATCCAGAGGCGGACACGTAAGATGGGCGAATTTACTCACTGCATCTCCGCATCCCCAAGGGTTAGGACCATTCTTTTCAGGTCAGTGGAGTATTTACGCACAGAATCCAGATTCCAACGATCATTTATTTAATGGTGCTCAAGGAGCAGGAACCGCTATTCTAACGTTTCTGGGAGGATTTCATCCACAGACTCAGAGTCTATGGCTGACCGATATTGCTCATCACCACCTAGCTATTGCTGTTGTGTTTATCATAGCTGGACACATGTACAGAACAAACTTTGGGATTGGACATAGCATAAAGGAGATCCTGGAGTCACATCTTCCGCCAGGGGGCAGATTGGGACGTGGACATAAAGGACTTTATGATACAGTCAACAATTCACGTAATTTTAAGCATCCAATTCCCACTTCCCGTTGGTGAAACTACCGATAAGAAAATTGCTATACAATCGATCCTATTTTAAGAAGAATGTACGTGGATTTTTTATCTCAAAAGAAAGCGTACGTCGAGTCAATTCTATTTTTGGAATAGCAAAGGAGATGTCTCCCTGTACAATATGGATTCAAGATATTCATGAATTGAGTGTTCATGGTTCGTATCACAAATTAGAAGCTGATCCCAGATTTTTACTTTGCCTAGTATTGAGGAATATTCATAATGAGAACAGGGATTCTCGCATTTGTAACAATCTTGTCATGGCTTCGACTCACATACCTGCAAAGATAGATCCAGCTTTGATAGCCCCAAATCGGTTAAACCAATTGATAAATCTTCGTAAACCTAATAGTTTTCAGCGTCAGAAAGAATTGTCGATTCTATCATGTGTCAAAGGATTTAACATACAGGCTGATCCATCTTTTCTTAAAGGAACCGGGTTTGGAACTACGGGTTATAGTAAACGAGATTTATTCTTTCTTGCTCATGAAGCGTTATTAATCAGTACTTATAGAAGAGAAAAAATTGTATGTAGTAATGCAATTCTATTTGCTTTACATAGACAACGCGTGGTTGCGACTTATCTGGATAATGCAATTTCATCCGGTTCGGAGTACAAAATATTTTTTCATAGGATAGGAAAAGCTATTCCTTAAAAGAGTTTGGATTGGCCAAAAGAATAGGTTCTTATTAATCGATTGTTATTATACAAGAATTCTTGTATCGCTCATGCAGATCTTCCATCTACCGGAAACCAAAGGATTCATTGCTTTTCCTTTTTTGTCGAACTTGTATAAACACAACCCTATTTGCACCTATCAGTTACGAACTTGCTATTGTTATGAAAGACAACCCCTAGGCTCAGTCACAGCAACGAGTACCGAACCGTCGTTCCCACGGCTACAGTACCAGGAGTTGCTGCTGAGCCAGCCCGTTCAAAACAGTACTTCTGTCTAGCAGAAACTATTAGCGACATCCCTAGAACAGTATTCGTATCGTGAACCAATGGCCACTTTTCCGGTCGAAGGAAATGCCTAATAAATAGTCAAATACTGCACTCTTTAGCTACTGTACTCCGGAAACAAAGTAAGGGAAAGCCCCGTACGTCAAGAGCTGCACTGCTATGAATCAAAGACTGTCTGCTCGCCGTTTCCGGCCAGTATTGCGGGTTCAATGGCTTTATACGAATTAGCTGTTTTTGACCCATCCGATCCCCAGAAATGGAAATTGTTAATACTGGCACTGTACCTTAAGTGGGAGATGGAATAGCCCGCATTCATGGTTCGAACAAAGTAATGGCTGGAGAATTGGTAGAATCTGAAGATGGTACAGTAGGCATCGCTTTGAATTTAGAATCTGATAATGTTGGCTAAGTACTGATGGGCGATGGTTCGACCATACAGGAAGGGGGTTCCGTAAAAGCAACGGGAAAAATTGCGCAAATACCAGTTAGTAATTCTTTCTTAGGCCTTTAAGCCAGTAAATGCTTTGGCCCAACCGATCGATGGAAAGGGTCAAATCCCAGCTTCTGAGTCTAGATCAATTGAGTCTCCCGCACCATATGGGAATTATTTCAAGACGTTCCGGTGGCGGAAAACGACCCGAATCTGCAGGAATTCGGGAAGGTTGAAGCAATGGCCAAACCTCCTTGAGGCTACAGCAATAACGTCATAAGCAATGACACTTAACTAAAGCACTTTATCCTCGCTTTCCACCTTTTATCTAGGGTTAGGAGGATCACGCGCCATAATGCCGGATCTCCATCTTTCTTTGTTGGTTGCTCTCCAGTCGCAGAATTATGAATAGTTTCACTAAAAATAAGTTTATTGGCTTGAAAAAAAAAATGAACCAATCCTTTAGCCTGGCAACCTGTACTATTTTTGCTGCCTCCAGCAACCTGTTGCAACTAACTTCATATTCAGGATGAAACAAGACAATTATGCCAGATAGTAAGGAATTACAAGTTTTCTGCACTAGAAAAAGCTAATAAATGGACTCGACCCATTATATATTTTTCCAGTAGTCATTTTAGGGACGTTTGCATGTACTGTGGGTCTTGCGGTTCCGGAACCATCAATGATTGGTGAACCAGCAAATCCTTTTGCGACTCCATTGGAAATATTACCCGAATGGTACTTTTTCCCTGTCTTTCAAATACTTCGTACAGTTCCCAATAAATTATTGGGGGTCCTCTTAATGGCGTCCGTACCGGCGGGCTCGTTGACCGTTCCTTTCATAGAAAATGTAAATAGGTTCCAAAATCCGTTTCGACGCCCTAAAATCTTAACCACGAAGGCACCCGCTTGCCCAAAATAAAATGAATTAGCCGGATTGCTGCTTTATGACACTTGCTAGACCTATAAAAAATGTTATGATCTCCAGACCTATAAAAAATATTATGATCGCAGAAAACAAACATAATCAATGCGATATAGCCAGTCTTTGCTATGGCATGCGATAAGCCATATTCGCGATCAGCTGCATTGTCTGGCCTGGCAAAGCAATATGCAGCGATGGCAAGCGATTGGCGCGTAGGCCTTTTAGATAGAAAGTAACGAAAACATGCAGAGACAGGAATCAGCCAAAGAGTGCGGGAGATTGATTGCAATACTTATCAGTCAAATAGTTAGAAAGTTGGCCTGCTATGATTTAACGGTGCTAACCAAGTGGAAGAGCCGTCACTCTTAGGATAAGAGTGACTCTGTGGGATAACAAGCTGATCAAAACATCTTAGGGAAGGTTTAGCACCTCGATGCTGAAAGCCATAATCAATGCGCTAATGCCTTTTAGTTAGCGTGCTATGATAATATATATTTATTAATCTGGTTGTTTTTTTTTACCATTATCTTTGTCCCTGCAATCATGATCATTAACCGGATTATGCGGTTTCTTTTGTTTGCATTTCTTATAGCTATTATTTGAATTAGTATCTTGGAGTGAATTGCAAGTTTGTTGCTTAAATTGGCTTTTATCTAAAGCTTTTATTTTTTCAGCAAATATTCTTTGGTGGTTAAAGTATTTTGTAAAGTTAAGAAAGATCCGTAACCATATTTCTTTTTCAATAATGCAAATGCAAAAACGGGCTCAATAAGAATCTGTTTTTCTGGAGTTCCAAAGGCTAGCATGACATCGTTATGTACGTAAAGACCTAGAGTGTGGAAACCTAGAAATAAGCTAGCCCAACTTAAATGGGATATTATTGCTTCTTTATGCTCCAACATTCTTGACAATACATTGTCTTTGTTTTGTTCCGGATCATAATCCCTAATGAAGAATATGGCCCCTACCATGATAAACCCAGCAATATATTGGTGATGGGTATAAAGTGGGTGGTAAAATCTTGTGCTATAAAAGCATAAGCAGGTAAGGCGAATCCAAACAGCAAACAAAGCACAACTATGATTCGTTTATAGGATTTGAACCCGGTTCGAAGCCATTCCTTTGACACCTTAAACTGGCAAATTCTACCGTGGAATACGCAATCACGAAGGGTAGGATAAAGCTAAACATCCCTTTGATAGCTAGGTCGCGGGTCTGCTGCCTAACGGCCTCTAGTCTTCGCTTATCCACAAAATACCGTACAGGAAAGGTTGTTATGCGGGTAGGGAAGAAAAGCAAGGAACGGACGACTTGGGGGACAAAGTAAAGATAAAGGGATTGGATGATTTTTCTCTGAAATTTTTATTCATACCCACATGCCGGATAGTAACAATTTTAGGGAATTTATCTTATCCTTAAACTTATTAACCGATCTTTTAAATGGGCGTAGGTTTGCTTGCATAGGACTAGCGGGTATGTCTAACTCTGATCAATTTATACTTTCTTTCGAAGATTCTGTTATTAAAATAGCAGTTTCTATGCTTAAAGCTTATTCGAATCCCAGTCTTCCTCCAGCTCTAAACGCTCTTTACATACTCTGTCATAATGAAGAAAAGGAAAAAAAGAAAGAAGGTCTATTAAATAGAATAGTAATGGAGACTATATGGGACTTAAGTCCCGATTCTAATGAAAGTCAATAAATTCTAGGGAACATTCGATGCTTTCTGGGATTAGGAAAAACTTTCATTTATCGGTAAGAGCCCCAGTTTTTTAGATAAATAAAGTAAATTATCTAAAGCTAAAACGACGAAATAACTATCTATGATCAAAAATGAATGCCCAGTCGGGGCTGTATGATTTGAAATAGGTTAAATGCTATTATTACGATTACTATCATGGCTAGATGACTTTTTGTGCTTAAGTAGCCCATGTTTTCTGTACTCGATTAGCATTCGGTAGATCATCCAACTCTAAGCAATATAAGTTATTGGTGGGGATTTGGTTCGTTAGCTGGTTTTTGTTTGGTCATTTAAGTCATTAGTGGTGTTTTTTTAGCTATGCATTATACACCTCATGTTGATTTAGCTTTCAACAGCGTAGAACATATCATGAGAGATGTGAAGGGAGGCTGGTTGCTTTGCTACATATATGCAAATGGGGCTAGTATGTTTTTTATTGTAGTTCATATTTATATTTTTTGTGGTTTGTATTATGGAAGTTACACTAGTCCTAGGGAATTTGTTTGGTGCGTTGGAGTGGTCATTCCTTTATTAATGATCGTTACTGCTTTTATAGGCTATGTATTTTCTTGGGGTTAAATGAGTTTTTGGGGAGCTACCGTAATTACTAGTTTAGCAAGTGCCATATTTGTGATAGGAGATACCATAGTTACTTGGCTATGGGGTGGGTTTTCTGTAGATAATGCTACCTTGAATCGTTTTTTCAGTTCCTATCACCTATTACTTTCTATAATTGCAGGCGCTAGTCTTATTCATTTGGCTGCATTGTATGAATACGGATCTAATAATCTATTGGGTCTAAATTCGTTTGTAGATAGAATTGCTTTTTATCTCTATTTCTACGTCAAAGATTTGGTAGGTTGGGTAGCATTTGCCATCTTTTTCTCCATTTGGCTATTTTATTCCTTTAATGCTTTAGGACATTTTGATAATTATATCCCTGCGAATCCGATGTTCATTCTGGCTCATATTGTACTGGAACGGTATTTTTTACCGATTTATGTCATTTTGTGAAGTATCCCTGACAAATTAGGAGGAGTGGCCGCTACAGGATTAGTTTTTGCGCTATCATTGGTTTTGTTTTTTATTAACATTTCTGCAGTACGGAGTTCGAGTTTCTGATTGATTTATTAGAGAATGTTTTGGTTGTTTCTGGCCGATTGCTTACTTTTGGGCTGGATTGGATGTTAACCTGTAGAGGCATCGTATGTTACTATTGGATAAGTGGTTTTTGCAATGTCTTTTTTCTATTTTGTAAGCACTCCTATTATTAGTCAAATAGAAGCGATATTAACTAGGAATGACGACTCGAAGGAAATAAAATGATAATGTTGTTTACATTATTTTGCTAGCATGGACAGATTATTTACGAATGCCGACTCGAAAAGGAGTCGGCACCCCTTCTATTTCTTAAAGTTCAATAACCAAAAAACATCAAAACAAAGCGGATTTATAGGTATATTAATTATTATGTGCGTTATTTGATAAGAATTCAGAAGATAGTTTCTTTATAAGCAAAAATATAACCTTATAGAAATGGCTTCAGCATTTCACAGATCAACAAGGTTTCGCATCGATCAAATATGCCTGAAAGCCAAAGTAAAATTGTCAATTGCTTTGTACGAGCGAAATTTGCGATTCTTAGAATGGTTATCGATTAATTCTTTTTGATTGCATTACGGCTAATGGCTAAACGATGGCAACTGGAAGCGAAAAAAGGCAATATCATGGTTTCTGCTTTAAGAAAAATAGGGTCGTGAAGGCGACAAAGACTAATGAGAATATCTGAAAAAAAGACATTCTAACCTAACTGTTGAGGCTATGAAATGATTTCGTTAAATTTTGTGGATGTTTTGGAAACCATAGGGAATTTGCATAGCCTATAGCTTTTAAACGATGCATAAACAAATATTTTAGGATACCATCCAAACTGGTAAGACTATCGTTAGCGAATTGTGTGGCTTACGCAGCTCTTTAGGTGGAGCCTTTCTATTATCGGGAAACGGCAAGTCGGTTCGAGTCCGGTCGTAGGCTGGTGGAAAAAAGGCAGAAAGGAAATCAATATGGCATTGAGTAGACAAATCAAGAATTTCACTTCGAATCTTGGACCTTAACACCTTGCTGCTCATGGTGTCCTATGATCAGTATCGGAAATGGATGGGGAAGTAGTAGAACGTGCGGAACCGCATATTGGATTATTTCAGTGCGACACAAAGCTGCTGCTGCCGAGTCGACATATTTTATGTTGCCAGCGATGCCCTGCTTGTCCCCTGGCACGGATGACACATAAAGGCAACTTTTGTGGCATAAGCATTAAGTCTGAAAAGGCCAAGCGATTCAAGTGAGGCCCCTGGGGAACGGAATTAAAAGGTCATGAAGGTGGCCTCGTCACCTATATTAAGGATCTAGTCAGAAAGAAACTTTGCTCTCTTCGATTGTTATGCAAGTTAATCATCGGGGTTTCTTGAAAACAAAGACACGTCGGCGGGTGTTGGAGTGCCCGCTAAAGACGCACGCGCGTGCCCCGCGGGGTGATATCGTAACCAGTACCCTCTGCATCTCAGCGCAGTAGAACGTGTGACTGGCCCTGGATCCTATTTTCACTCATATCGGAAGAAATAGGTTAACTGCAAAGAACAAACCGAATCCCCAGGGCAGTTAGGATGGCACCATTGGCAAAGACTTTGCTAGAAATGCTTAGGCACTGGATGTGGCAGGCCCATTGGCTAAACTAAAAGCATAGCGAAAAAGGAACCCAAAACAAAAACCAACCAGACCAGTCAAAAAAGCATGACCAGGCAGTCAAGCCAGGAAGGCCAAGTCATTTGACGGAAATGGTAAGGCCCCTTTTCGAACTGAATGCTAATGAGATTTCTTTCATTGGAAAAGAAAAACTGGGCCACCTTGCCTGTAGCAAAGTGGCGTGAGCCGTATGCGAGAAAACTTGCATGTACGGTTCTATTGGGGGGATTTAGCTGATAGAAAAGAAGCGCCTATCCAACTAGAGGAACAGAAAAATTAATCGAGTATAAAACGTATCTTTAAGCTTTACCTCATTTTGATCGTTCAGAGGGCGACCGTGGAGCCATCAAATGAAGCCAAGCGTTGCAAGGAAGCGCAGCAAAGCGAGTATTTTTTATTGAAATATAAGATATGGCAGAGACTCTAATATGTCATAAAAAAAGATAACCAGACACAGCCAACATTTGCCATATTTTTCACTATATCTTTAAGTGGCAGTTGAATGGAGAGTCTTGTGAATGCGAAACGCTAGTGAAATGATCAACTGGATAAGCCTTGGACATAAGGTTTTTTTCTTTCGCATTTTTCCTTGTGTGTATCGGAGATCTGAAGCGAATGCACCAAAAAAGAGGGAAACTAAGATTTGACATGGATATCGTAAACATTTGAAGCATAACTGTACGCTCACATGACCTTTGCTAAAGGATAAGAGCATTTAATGGAACCGGTGAATTATGCATTTGCTTACTAGATGTGTAAGACAGAAAGTTCGCAGTACCAAGACACTATATAAACAAAAAAGGCTGCTAGTGTCATAGAAGGGAAGGAGTTTAGATTAATGGCTTTAAGATTAATGCTTTCCATTTGAGCTGTTAAGAGCAAAGTTCATGTCAGTTAGAACATCTGGATGAGGGATTAGTCAGTTAATTTAACCGCTTTGTGAGATGTTATTGGAATGTATGAGTTTCGAGGCCAGAGCACAACAACGCGTTTTATTTGCCTTAACTAGTCTTTTCATAGCGTGCATGGAATGGGGTAAAAAAGCGGTTTCGTACTTTTTTTAGCTTTTAGGACAAAGCAAAGCCTTTAACTTACGTTTACTGCTTCGTTAGCGTTACAGATGAAGGTAAAGATTTGGATGTTCTCTTAATGTGAAATCGTTTCTGTTCGGTAGCAACTAAACTCTGTTCTTTTACGGTCACTCAAATCAAAGAGCCGTATGATAGGCAACTATCTAGTACGGTTTAGAGAGCACTTGATTATATGATGCAAGTGACACAGCTTTGGCTGGCATCAAGTAACTTTTCACTCTATTTATGTTTCTATGATGGCTTAAGAACACGCTTATCCTTTAGCCGTAGAAAGACTTTGTAATTGCGAGGTACCGTTATGAGCCTAATATATATGGGTGTTATTTTGTGAAATAACTTGAATTTCGAATCACTTACTTGCTTTAACTACTTATGCGATGGACGTGGGAGCATTAATTCTCTTTCCGTGGGCTTTTGAGGAATGAGAGAAACTTCTCGAATTCCATGAAAGAGTTTCGGGAGCCAGGATGTATACTAGTTACATATGACCAGGTGGAGTGGCACAAGATTTGCCTTTGGGCTTGGGTGAAGATATTTTTTTATTCACATAACAATTTGCTTCTCGTATTGACGAATCAGAAGAGATGTCAACCAATAACCGTGTCTGGAAACAATGATTAATAGACATTGGCACTGTCACTACACAGCAAGCCTTGGATTGGGGATTTAGTGGTGTAATGTTAAGAGGTTGTGCGACACGAAGACATCGATTGCGATACGGAAAAAGTTTCTATTGGGTAACGGTTTTGTCTGACCCTATTCAAGCACGCTTCGACTGTAAAGGCTTAGTGTGACGCCTTGATAATAACGTCTATTTAGATGAAGGCTAGGGCGAGCCGAAGGAAGGACAGCGCAGGCAAATGTGTATAAGCTCAGTAAAGCATGACCAGAACTAGGCTATGGCTATCTTAGAGAAGTCGGTCTAATGGACTGTGAACGGATTCGCCTTTAGCCTCTGGGCACGTCGAAACCGCATAGGTTCACCGGGGTGGAGCACGGTCCGCCGAAATCGGAATAGAGTAGATGCTATTGACGAAACGTGACAAGCCTATATCCATATAGATGTCCTATGTATAAGGTTAAATACATTACGAGATATGGGTAGAGGAAGGCTCAAAGACTAAAGGCTGGGCCCCATTGCGTGATTTTCTTTTTCGGCATCAAATTAGATAGGAAGATAGTCTATCTGACTAAAGAAAATTAGGCTTTCATTACGGATCGATTCAAGCGGAAAGAAAGGCATAAAAGGTTTAGCCACAGAGTGTAATTGAGTGAAATAATGCTAAATAATTTGTCAACCTCTGATCGCAGAATATGTAAACTTAAGAAAAAGACTTAGCGGATCACTGAGAGATCCCGTCCATTGTCAAATTGCGTATCGCAACGTAATGGCTGTTGCCGCAAGTATAGCATGTGTTTTGGTTTTGGGGTCGATTCCTTATGGCTATAAACCATATAGCCAGTAATATGAGGTCAGTAAATAGATCTTTGCTGCTTATGTTGGCAAAAAATGACTCAAATGAGCTAAAGACAGGCATTGCGGGAAATGGTTTGGATTTTTGACTAGAATTTGCTGGCTGCTATAAGCAGGCGTTCATATATAGACTAAGAATGTTTTTGGTTTCTAAGCGCCTGCCCGTAAACATGTCATAGGATTGAGAATGCATATGAGCCGTATGAAGGGTAATTTTCATGTATGGTTCTTAGGAAGGGAAAGCCAAATAAAAGGGCCCATCTACTTCAACCGGGAGTATGTCGGGATCCGTGAAAAGCAGCACCTTATGATGTTTATGACTAATCGGATTTTGACATATCAGTAGGTACTAGGGGAGATTGTTATGATTGTTATTGCATTTGTATTGAAGAAATGTGACAAAGTATTCGAATTATTGTGTAATGCTTTAACTAGATGCTCAATGGCATGATTAGAGTTGGTAATCGTAAGTTATGTCCTCCGTCACGGCCTTAAATGAAGTAATTCATGGAATCTTCGATCCATCACCTTAAACTTTATACAGAAGGGTTTTCTGTACCAGCTTCTTTCACCCATACCGCAGTTGAAGCATTTAAAGGGGAATTTGGCATGTTTTCGGTCAGTAACGGAACCAATCGTTCCTATTGCCGTAAAATAAGAGCGCCTGGCTTTGCTCATTTACAAGGACTTGATTTTATGTCCAAATATTACATGCTAGCTGATGTAGTCACCATTATAGGTACTTAAGATATTGTATTTGGAGAAGTAGATAGATAGAGGTACAAACTTTGAAACTAAGAATATATCTAGCATTTAGCGGCTTAGCCTTTGAGGCCTTTGCCATGGTTTAAGTTTTTTTTTATCCAGCACCATGTTATAATATAATATGATAAGTGCCGACAACGTGTCGGCACCTTTACCGAGGGGCCTACTCGATTAAAAAAAACACTAGAATCTAGTTGCCGCAACAGATAAGCAAATAATTCTATACTTTCTTCATCTATCGGCCTCCCTTCACAGTCCTTTAGACCACTTAGCTAATATATGGCATAAGAAAGACAACGCAAACTTTGAAGTTTGCTGACAACCATACAAAGCTTGCTTAAAAAAAACAAAACTAAAAGGGTCTGGAAGAGTCATCGGCATAAAGATTTATGGTTTTGGCCTCACCCAAAAGAAAACGATCCTTTACAAATAAGCAATGCCATCTATGCCGCTGCGGGCTCAAATGAAATACCCAATGATGGGCACTTTTTAGTATTTTGTTTTTTATTTATTTAGCAGAGATCTCCTTCAAGCAAAAAACAAGTCTTTGCAAATTCCTTACAGAAGGTAAAGTTAAATAGTCTAGGCCCGATTTGCCCATAAGATACCATTAGCTCTATTTGGCCTGCAATCGTTTCAAACACATGAGCGCATGCTTCGCTGTCATTTCAGTAACTTATAGTGTTTTGTGGCCTTTTTATAAATGTGAACTATTGCCAGTGAATCTTTTTTTCTGGAACCAAAATGATTATCCCTGTCCAATGGGTTTACATTCATCCCTAGACGTCAGGTACTGTCTCTTTTCCTGCCGTTTTCGTAGCCGTCAACTGTAATCCGTGCAAGTGTATCCGCACCCGGAAACGATAAGAGATTCATTACGGTAACCTTTTCGGGGTTCGAGCTTAAGAGCACACTTATCCATATGGGCATTCAATAGTATAGATTTGGAAAAGAATATAAGGTTAATTACTTGGGATATCTCTTCAATCCTAGATAGCTCATTAAACGGGTTCGCGCTTCATGGCTGTGCTTACACACTAGGCTATTTCCTTTTGAAAGCTTTGCGGAATCTATTTGTGTTCAAACCGTCGCCCAAAAGGGTTTACTGCATAAGGCCCTTGCTTGAGAAGACGCTGGCTTTTGCGAAAAGCGAAAGCCTAACGAATGTCAGATGCGAAGCTCCGCACCTCATTAAAATCATATTAGCATATTCTCCTAAAGAAAATAAAACAAACCCCATTAAAGAATATTCCACGTTGTAGCCAGCTACTGGTTCAGCCTCTGCTTCTGGTGAATCAAATGGGGCTCGATTGATTTCTACTAGACAGGAAATAAAAAACATAATCGATACAGGAAACAAGAGAATACGAAACCATATCTGCTCTTACGCCATAACAATCTCACTTAAATTACAAAAACCTACACAAATTAGTACAGTAATGATAATAGGACCAATAGATACTTCATAAGAAACCATTTAAGCAGCAGATCATAATGCTCCTAGAGAAGCATATTTGGGATAAAGAGTTAAACTATTCCACCAATCCGTCGGTGTACATTGAGTTCTCTCCGAACCATACAAGCACGTCACCGCGCATACGGCTCTTTACCCCAACAACTTGCTTTAGATTGGTAACAGGGTTTCTTGAAAGGATGGACTAAGCTTTATAGATGCAAGTGCCGCTATCTAGCCTTAGCTTTCGCGAAGCAGATCAATCGCTAAAATCGCGGCTATGTGTTTTTTGTGGAAATCTTGTGATATGTCCTGCCTCAAATAATAAATTCACTAGACGATAATCCACTCCATTTCGCATCAAATGAAATGTGAGAGACCTATAGGCTCAGAACCTGCGCATCGCATTGGGTATAATTCGCTGAAATTAAGCAAACATCTGGACTCTTTTTCTGCTGCTATAAAAAAACAAAATAGGCTTTTGTTGGTTGTTACATTTTTTTTTTGAAAATATTGTTAAATATAGCAGATACCATGAGTCTTTCGATCATCCGCAAGAAAAACGTCTAACTAGATTTATCCGGTATCACCTATGGTTCTCATTCCAGAGGATCTGGAATGCTGCCGACTGGTATGTCGTTTAGTCTTTTATCTTCGAAGGAATAGGCAATATTTTTTATACGATGGGTGCTTTGATTCAGCAAACAAGCAATCTCAGCTGACGGAAAACAAAATAGCATACAGTTATTTGTTCTATCAACGAACACAGGAATGTAAAGATAACTGTAGGTTGTCGGCTGCCTAAGGAGACTTTGATTCGTAAAAAAGTTGCCTCATCTCAATCAACAGAGATAACTTTCATATAATATGCTTAGTGACTCCTTAACTGAACAGAATTAACCATGTTTCTGTAGCATGCCCTTTTCTAGCTTTTTTGCATGTATTCTTATTTCCAAACTACTTTAGCCCTTGGTATAAAAATCCTTTATCTTTGCCATCAGAATGATCTAAAAAGAAATTGACCCCCCTTTTTTTTTGGATGGGAACTCAGTTAGGGTAGGAATAACTGAGGAGTACCCAATTTGAAATCCCAATCTCGAGCATCTTTTTATCCACTCATATTATGATTATCTAGGACGAAATAATCCTTCTGACAATCTTTTCATTCATTTTTGGATACAAATCAAATAAATGATACTTAACATCTCTTTGTTAAGCTGACTCTGTTTTCTATTCAACCTTTTTCTATATCTCTAACTAAACAAAAAGTTGTTAGTGAACATCGACTGGTAGAAATATGTATGAAAAAAGGTTTATTAAGAAATATATTTTCTTTTTGTATTGAAAAGAAAACTGAGAAGGTTGAGATGGATCCAGAAGCAATCATTCTTTGTGGCGAACGGAATCCCGTTGGTTCAGATTGGAACTTTCTATGCAATTCCACTGTGCTATTAAAATATCGAGCATGGGTTCCCTCTGAAATAACCAATGAGGAGCCGTATGAATACAACGCTTCATGTACGGTTTCGAATCAGAGACGGTAAAATACAACCAAACTGTCGACTATCCTTATCTGGAAGTCTAAGTACAGTTGATATAGTCGACAACCAATCCAAGTATGGTATATTTGGATGGAACGGCGCCAACCTATAGGTTTCATAGCTTTCTTCATTTCTTCGTTAGCCGAGTGCGAAAGATTGCCATTTGATTTGCCAGAAGCGGAGGAAGAATCAGTAGCAGGTTATCAAACCGAATATTCAGGAATAAAATTCGGATTATTTTATGTCGGTTCCTACCCAAATCTCTTGGTTTCGTCGCTATTTGTAACGGTTCTTTACTTAGGCGGGTGGGATCTACCAACTATTATCCATCCCGGAATTAATCAGTTTTTCCTATCTATGAATGCTGACTATGATGTCTACCTTGGTGCGTTTGAAGTAGTAGTGAATATCATTATCACATCAGCCAAATCTTATTTATTTTTGTTTGCGAAAGGAAAAATCAAAGAAAAACTCGTGATTCTTTACCTATAGTAAGTTCCCGTATCCGTATTTCTCATAATGATAGTGCTAATTTTCTTATCTCTAGTTTCACTAAAATACTCTTAAGCAGTGCGCCGTGCATCTTTGACAAATTACAAGCCATCACGCTTTTCCTTCCAGGCAGCAAACTGTCATGTACGGAAATTCAAGCTAGCCCATAAAGTTTCTTTCTGCGCAGCGGAAACTGCTTATTTTCAGCGCCGATCCAACAATTAATAAATCAATAAACAATTAAAAAATAACTCATTTGCTCCTAAATTCACCAAATAACAAATGGATTGTACTTAGAGCAGGGATAGAAGCTTAACCGATTCTTTTACTACATCTTGTTAATTACAAAAAGCCAAAAACTAAACGATAGCAAAGCAAACAAACCTATCATTTATTCGCCCAACAAACAAGGCAAGCATTAAAAGAGAACAGCAGATATGAAAACTCAATCCTTTACCCCACAGATCATGCCATAAGCCCCATATGGCAAGGCCATCAAACAGAAAGCTTAATTTGCATATTGAAAAAAGCCTAGCAAATAAAATAACATTCAAACCCATGAACACCTCTATTACATTGCAGACAATTAAATCAACTAAACGGTCTTACCACGCAAACTAAAGTAATTAACATACTATTGTATTTAAATGTATATACAGTGAAAGTGCTTATCATATATGCGTTAGGTTAAATCCTTGCCAAGATAAGCCAATAATCGGAGCTTTAACATTTGCCGATAAAATAGGACAACATATATTAAGAAAAAGATACATTCCCGTTATCCAGGATATGAAATCAGAGCACTTAGAAAACGTAAAAGCGCAGACTAGCTCTCATTAATTAAATCCCATCCCTATTTTGCTTATTTCTTTTTAAACTCCGGATGCAAGATTCGAACTTACAGCCTATGGATTAACAGTCCATTGCTCTACCAATTAAGCTAATCCGGAACCCCTGTATGGAAATTTATTTTTTTTCTTTAGCCATATTAAATCATATGAGGATTAATGAGTTTAAGAATAACTAAAATGCCTAAACACTGATATTAAGTTTCAATTATATCTACAAAACAGCACAAAAAAGAAACTATGATATTTTAGGTCGATTTGCCAAATAAACTTTCTAGTCGAAACAATAGATCCTTAAGATCTGATATTGGCAAGAACTTCATAAATCCTCCTTCCCATGCAATTTTAATTGTTTGAGCATTAAAGAATGATTAAATCTTAAACGATATAAAAATATATCAAACAACTCGCACAAACGAAACTACCATTTTTAAAATAACAAACACCGTGCAAGCGGAATGTCTTGCGTTGCCCTTATATCATTTCTGCTCTTCGCTCGTCTCTAAATAGATGATAACTTCGCTATCTTTTAATTTTCTACTACCCTTAGACATTAGGCTATTTTCTTATCCAGTCGGAGCGGCTTTGGAGGCTCAAACCATTCGGACCCGTAATGGCTAAAACGAGATATTTTTGCGTTTAGTTAAAAGTTTAACCTGGTCAGGTTAAAAAACTCATTTAAGCAAAGTCAATGGTTCTTCACTATATGATATGTCACAGGCCTTTAGTTGTCTTAGCTAAACCAATTAATTAAGGCAGTAAATCATTAAGTCCATCCGAATGCAAGGAAATAGTCATTAGACTTTTGACTTTCTTCGGCAATTCTAAATGGCCCATTCCTTAATCCAGCTACCCGTAAGTTAGGTACTAAGGCAAAGTAAATTGAAAATATATTGATGGCCACCCGGCTCTCGTCTTTCAGTCCAAATAACTATCCTTATCCCAACCCTTAGCTCATGGGCCTCCTTTAGGCCAGAGAGTTGCAAATTGCTTTGGAAAGTCTCGTTTGTGGAAGGCTTTACTGTCATTAAAATAAACATTCGCATAGGACGGCTTCGCTTGCCTTCTTTTTCACAGGCAGCCTTAAAGCTCTCTGTTTGTTGGTTTTGCCGATTTTGTTTCTTTACGAAAAGAAAAATAAGCTGAAGCAACAAATGTAATGAATCTCGCAAGCAAACCCAAAAAGAAAATTCCGTGCACAAAAGTAAGCCTCGTTTGCAAATAAGCTAGTTCATACAAAGCAAACCTTTGGTCCTGAGCTTTTTGTGCTTACGCACATGATTTCATATGCTTCTAGGGGACATTATAAAAGTAAATGTCAATGCCATGAATATGAGTTTTTTAGGATTCGAA